>NC_057797.1:484444937-484469753 GCF_018294505.1 Triticum aestivum
GGCTGCCCCGCACATCATCACTCTGGTGTACACATCCTTACCCCTCGGCCGCCCCGTGCATTGCCACTCAGTTATGCACATCTTCATCATTCGACCACCTCGCACATCATGACTCGGCCGCTCCGCGCGTCGCCACTCGGTTGGGCACGTCTTCACCACTCGGCCGCTCTGCGTGTCGCCACTCAGTTGTGCACTTCTTCACCACTCGGCCACCCCACGCGTCGCCACTCGGTTGTACACATCATCGCTTCTCGGCCGCCTCACGCATCACCATCAGTTGGACAGGTCTTTACCTCTACACCCCCAGCACGGGAACGACTAAGTTACTCATATGATCAAACCTCATATCACACTCTGTAGCAAGCTTACCTCTTTCGAGCATCACTCGGGGGCTACGCACAGCCGTTGGCCATGCCGCCCTCAGTGGTTACGCCCATTCAATCAACCCATTGATCACATCAGGAATATCTTTCTGACCATACATGCTCATTTCGTCGAAAATCTATAAGGGTAGTACAGTCCACTCGGACGATCGCCCAAAACATTTCTTGAAGTCATCTTCAGGACTGCAAAAGGGTGAAAATGACGCTCCTCTATGGATACACTTGGCCCTTATACTAGGCTCTAAGCCGTCGGTTTCACAAACTTGGACTCAGAGATGGCATGTGTTGGTGTTCCCCCGGGATAATGAGTGGCATCTCTCGGAGATTCAGCCCACACACTAGCCTCACCACTTGGGTTTCATGGCACGTCCATGTCAGACCACTAGTCTATCTCCTCCGGGAGACATACGAGTGCCACCAAGTTTTTCTTTGCAGTCAACATACCCCGATCAGTCGGGAAGCACGTCCACTCGGACAAATACCCCTTTCACGCAAAAGGGTGAAAATGAAGCTCCTCTACGGACACAATCTACTCTTACAAATACCCCTTTCAGGCAAAATATAACGGTCAATATAAGAAGTACTACTAGAACGATTACTCTCTGGAGTGTCCAGCTTTTTTCTACAGTCGGCAGTTTCAAAGACGAATTCATTCACCGTGCCGAGAGCACAAAGATTCAACTGCTTGACCGAGTTCCAGGATGAATTTATTCCATGCCGAGTGCACGAAGATCAGTCCGACTGACTCAGCTCCAAGCTGAGCTTACTTACCATGTCAAGTGCCTGAAGATGCATCCGACTAAATCAATTTCAGACTAAAAGATATTTACCGTGTCAACTGCATGGAGGTTTACCAGGAGACTTAAACCCTCTGTCCGACACATCTTGTCTGGCAGAGGCTCGGGGACTACACCCAGTGGGTGCACTCAGCATGCCCCCACTGGAAGAGAACTCAGAAAGAAACATTTTGCTCAATGCAAGACCAGCTCCAGATCCTCAAGTACTATTGTCCTTCGAGTCGGAGAGGAACAATTTCTATCAGTACCAGCTAAGAAGATTTTTAGTTCTCTCAGACCCCCATCGACTGCCCGCAGTCGACGGCGGTCTCAGGGACTACACCCAGTGGGTGCACTCAGCGTGCCCCCACTGGAGTAATCTCCACTCGGTACGGCCTGACCGGTCCGAGTGGCGAACAACAAACAAACAAGTTCTAAGGCTCCCTTCGGCTACAACAAAGTGCTATAAGGTGAATTTAACGCTCCTCCGTGGACCTGTTTTGAGCCTTCTTCTAGGACTCAAAGCGTGAAACTCGTAAGTTTGGATCTAGAACTGACTCGTATTTATGTTCTTCCGGGATAAGAATGGCATCTCTCCGAGAGAACAGTCCATGCGTCAATCTTGTTACCTGGATTTAATGACACATCCATACTCTGATCACAAGTTAACCTCTTTCGAGAGATGATCGAATGTCGCCAAGTTGTTCCTCGCGGGCACTTACCCCAGATCAGTCAGGAAGCACAGTACCAAAATCCATTGAGATTTTTTTCAAACCTTGGTTGTATGAAAGCACAATGACGGGCACCGAGTATTTCCGTAATCACTTGGGCCAAAATGTGTCTTTCACAAACTCACTCTTCAAAATCGCAATCGATTCGGGGGCTAATGTTGGGGATACACATAACAGGTAGGCCCACGAAGGGTCGAAATATCATAAAGCATGGGGTCCACACAGCATGTGGGTCCGAATAAATTTCGTACAGACATAGTATCCACTCAGATGACCATCAAGTCACTCGGATGACAACAACCACTCGGAGCATAGCACTCCACTCGACGAACTCGTTCCACTCAGAACACCTGACCTCACTCGGATATGCGAAGACCAGCAGTCGACAAGGCACTTGAAGCATCATCTTAGTAGTAGGCTGAGTTATGGCTTTAACGCCCCCACTTTGTAACATAGGAGGCGAGGGGGTGGCGCACTCTATATAAGCCACCCCCACCACTAGACTAGGGAGCTTTTTTTTTGCCACCTCTCCCTCTTTCTTACCATCTACCTTGAGGCATGGAGATCCGTTCTCCCCTCTCTCTCAAATACATCATGTAATATCCAGGTACAGACTCAAATAAAACAAAGCCTCTCCGAAGCACAAGACGTAGGGCTGTTATCTCCACCGTGAGAGGCCCGAACTCGCTAAAACCACCGTGTCACCCATTTGCATCTCAATAGATCATGCTCTGTTACCCTATACCTTATTATTGTCGGAATCGTTCCCACGACAGGTGCTACGGGCTGAGGAAGAACCGTTCTTCCCTACGCATCAAAACCACAACGATATTTCGTCAAGTGAGTGTTGTTTTAACCTTCAACAAGGACCGGGCGTAGTCACACTCGATTCATCTTAAATTGGAGAAACTGACACCTGCCAGCCACCTGTGTGCAAAGCACGTCAGTAGAACCAATCTCGCATAAGCGTACGCAAATTGTCGGTCCGGGTCGCTTCATCCAACAATACCGCCGAACCAAAGTATGACATGCGGGTAAGCAGTATGACTTGTATCGCCCATAACTCACTTGTGTTCTACTCCTGTATATAACCTCTACGCATAAACCTGGCTCGGATGCAACTGTTGGGTAATGCGGTAATTTCAAAAAAAATCCTATGCACACGCAAGATCACGGTGATGCATAGCAACGAGAGAGGAGAGTATCGTCCATGTACCCTCATAGATCGTAAGCGGAAGCGTTATGAGAACGTGGTTGATGTAGTCATATGTCTTATCCGACCGATCCAAGTACCGAACATACGACACCTCCTAGTTCAGCACACGTTCAGCTCGATGACGTCCTACGAACTCCGATCCAGCAGAGCTTCACGGGAGAATTCTGTCAGCACGAAGGTGTGATGATGGTGATGATGTTGCTACCGATGCAGGGCTTCGCGTAAGCACAGCTACGATATGATCGAGGTGCATTATGGTGGAGGGGGCACCGCACACGGCTAAAAGATCAACTGATCAACTTGTGTGTCAATGGGGTTCCCCTCCCCCGTATATAAAAGGGTGGAGGAGGGGGAGGGCCGGTCCTCTACTATGGTGCACCCTGGGGAGTCCTACTCCCACCGGCATTAGGATTCCCGCCCCTTCCATGTAGTAGGAGTAGGAGAGAAGGAAAAGCAAAAGAGAAGAGAAGGAAGGAGGGGGTGCCACCCCTCCCACTAGTCCAATTCGGACTAAGCCTTGGGGGGCGCAGCCTTCCCTCTCTCTTTCCCCTAAATCCCAATAAGGCCCATATACTCCCCGGCGAATTCCCGTAACTCTCCGGTACTCCGAAAAATACCCGAATCACTCGGAACCTTTCCGATGTCCGAATATAGTCGTCCAATATATCGATATTTACGTCTCGACCATTTCGAGACTCCTCGTCATTTCCCAGATCTCATCCAGGACTCTGAACTACCTTCGGTACATCAAAACACATAAACTCATATTACCGATCGTCACCGAACGTTAAGCGTGCGGACCCTACAGGTTCGAGAACTATGTAGACATGACCGAGACTCGTCTCCGGTCAATAACCAATAGCGGAACCTAGATGCTCATATTGGCTCCTACATATTCTACGAAGATCTTTATCGGTTAAACCGCATAACAACATACATTGTTCCCTTTGTCGTCGGTATGTTACTTGCCCGAGATTCGATCGTCGGTATCTCAATACCTAGTTCAATCTCAAAACCGACAAGTCTCTTTACTTGTTCCGTAATACATCATCCCGAAACTAACTCATTAGTTGCATTGCTTGCAAGGCTTAAAGTGATGTGCATTACCGAGAGGGCCTAGAGATACCTCTCCGACAATCGGAGTGACAAATCCTAATCTTGATCTATGCCAACTCAACAAGTACCATCGGAGACACCTATGGAGCACCTTTATAATCACCAAGTTACGTTGTGACGTTTGGCAGCACACAAAGTGTTCCTTCAGTATCCGGGAGTTGCATAATCTCATAGTCATAGGAACATGTATAAGTCATGAAGAAAGCAATAACAATATACTAAACGATCAAATGATAAGCTAACGGAATGGGTCAAGTCAATCACATCATTCTCCAATGATGTGATCCTGTTAATCAAATGACAACTCATGTCTATGGCTAAGAAACTTAACCATCTTTGATTCAACGAGCTAGTCAAGTAGAGGCAAACTAGTGACACTCTGTTTATCTATATATTCACACATGTACTAAGTTTCCGGTTAATACAATTCTAGCATGAATAATAAACGTTTATCATGATATAAGGAAATATAAATAACAACTTTATTATTGCCTCTAGGGCATAATTCCTTCAGTGTGTTCTATCGGTGCCCCCCCCCCCACACACATATATATAGGTGGGAGAGGGAGAGGGGCTGCAAGGTGCGCCTCCAAGTCGGCCTCCCCCCTTCCATATCCTCCGTAGGGGAAAGGAAAGATAGGGGAGAGGGCAAGGAAAGGGGGAGGCCGAATCCTCCCCTTTCCTTCTCCCTTCCCTTCCTTTCCTTCTCCTCCTATTCGGCCTATAGGTGGCGCACCAGCCCCTTTTGGGTCTGGTCTGTCCCTCTCTTGGCCCATTATGCCCATATAGCTTGCCGGGGGTTGCCCGGATCCCCTTCTGGTGACCCGATACGTACCCGGTACCTTCGGAACACTTCCGGTGTTCAAATACTATTTTCCTATATATGAATTTTACCTCTCGGCCATTTCTAGACTCCTCGTCATGTACGTGATCTCATCCGGGACTCCGAACAACATTCGGTCACCAAATCATATAACTTATATAATACAAAATCGTCATCAAACGTTAAGCGTGCGGACCCTTTGGGTTCGAGAACTATGTAGACATGACCGAGACACCTCTCCAGTCAATAACCAATAGCGGAACCTGGATGCTCATATTGGTTCCCACATATTCTACAAAGATCTATATCGGTCGTACCGTAATGACAACATACGTTATTCCCTTTGTCATAGGTATGTTACTTGCCCCAGATTCGATCATCGGTATCTTCATACCTAGTTCAATCTCGTTACCGGCAAGTCTCTTTACTCATTCTGTAATGCAACATCCCGCAACTAACTCATTAGTCACATTCCTTGCAAAGCTTATTATGATGTGCATTACCGGGAGGGCCCAGAGATACCTCTCCGATACTCGAAGTGACAAATCATAATCTCGATCTATGCCAACCCAACTAACACCTTCGGAGATACCTATAGAGCATCTTTATAATAACCCAGTTGCTTTTTTGATGTTTGATAGCACACAAGGTATTCCTCCGGTATCCGAGAGTTGCATAATCTCATAGTCAAAGGAATATGTATTTGACATGAAAAAAGCAATAGCCATAAACTGAACAATCAATATGCTAAGCTAACGGATGGGTCTTGTCCATCACATCATTCTCCTAAAGATTTGATCCCGTTATAAAATGACAACTCATTTCCATGGTTAGGAAACCTTAACCATCTTTGATCAACGAGCTAGTCAAGTAGAGGCTCACTAGGGACACAGCGTTTGTCTATGTATTCACACATGTATTAAGTGGAAGGGCATGTACCCCTAAGTGTGGTTTTGGTAATTAAATGACAATCTCTATGGACTAATGTTTTCAGTGAGATATATTTGAAGGTTTTGTCCATAGATGGTGCCACAAGCATATTGGATGGAATCAAGGATGAAGTCCAAATATATGAAGATATATTTGCCCTATGCTTTGGTATTAAATGACAATTCCTATGGAGAATCAAGTGCATTGAATCATATATGAAGATATGTTCCATAGTGATGCTTGAAGTGCATTGGGTTGTTTTGTGAAGTCTGACATCAAAGCATCCGAAGAAGTCCTCATGGTATCCTTCTCTGGATACTCCGTGCACACGGGCTTGTACCATGTGCACGGGGTCGAGTGTCAACTCTCTGGATACCCCGTGCTCACGGGGCCTAGGTGTTGGCTCTCGAGATCCTATATCCAGTAAGGTTTCAAGTTGGTCTTCGGGTACTTCTATTGAAGCCATCAAGATTGGTTTCAATGCCTAATCTAATTATGTTTATGATGGAGTTCATTGGAGGATCTCAAAGATTGATATATTTAGGCTTCTGAGGATCAAGGCTTGAGAGAGTAATCAAAGAGAAGAATTCAAGTTATGGTTTCAAGACAAGATCATGGTGAGCTCATGTGTTGTGTTTAGGTTGATCAAGTCTTGAAGCAAACAACTAGAGTGAAGAATTCATTGTGCCTCTCAAGATATTATGATGGAGGGCTTTTAAGGATCAAGGGCTTGAGAGAATAATCAAAGAGAAGAATTCAAGTTATGGTCTCAAGACAAGATCATGGTGAGCTCATGTGTTGGATTTCGGTTGATCAAGTCTTGAAGCAAGCAACTAGAGTGACTAATTCATTATGCCTCTCAAGAGATTGTGATGGAGTTTTTAGAAGGGCAAGTGGTGACCAAGATGATATTCATAGTGGAACTTGATATGGCCATGAAAGAGTCTTTGGTGATATCGTCTTGAAGCAATTAAGGGAAATGAAGAGTTCATTGTGGCTTTCAATGAACCAAGATGGAGCTTGGAGTAAAGATGTTGGTTGACCAAGATGAAGCTCGAAGATTATATCTAGATGGTCAACTCTCAAAGCGCAAACATTGTACCACGTGGGATCAAGTGATCTAGTGTTATGGTAAGTAATTGTGAATTGTGCTTTGTTACCAAACCCATGCTATGTGTTTATTATGTCTATGTGGGTTAGGTGTTTCTCATGGGCTTGCATCAAAAGGAAAGATCTCAAGTAGCCTATGTGTGGATGACATCAAGTGGTGATGGTCATCGAGTTCAAGGAGTCCAAGTGCAAGATGAGAAGCCGGAGGTTATATGCTTTGAATCTTGTGGTCCACATCATGATAATGCTCATGTGAAGATGGGTTTAAGTTAAGGCTTCCCTCATTGCAATATGAGGAAGCAATTCAAGCATCTTCACCAAGTGGTTGTGGACAAGAAAGGGATTCCATCTTGAGACAAGCATTGGAGTCATCACCAAGCTCAAGTTGAATATGCAAGGCAAAGGTATACCTTAGCTAGGTTTTCCTAGTTTTGCCAGTCTCATGGTGCTTGGAGAGAGACCGGATTATAGGTTTGATAGTCGTACTATCAAGAGGGACTCTCGGGCGAGTAGCTTTATCACGTCGCATGTAGAGAGCTCAAACCTTTGCATTACTTGAATCATACTTTCTTGTTGATCTTGGGTGGTTCTCTATGTGAGGACCTTGGGCTTTTCCCTAGCTTCAAAACGAGCCCATGATCACCAAATTCGGAGTTCGTATGCCAAAGTTATGCATGTTTTAGTGGGCTGCTGCAGGCTGTCCTGGGTACCCCGTGGGCACGGGGTTTTTGACCCCCGTGGGCACGGGGCCCGTGTGCACGGGCTTGTATCGTGCGCACGGGACCCCATGGGCACGGGGTGTCCAGGAACTGCCCGTTGAGCCCCAATGGCTAGTTTTGGGTTTTGGCTATTTAAGGGCTCCTTCCTCCCACCGGTTGGGGGGTTGTTGATTCACATTCAAAACATCATTTTGGGCCTCTTACCACCTCTCCCAAACCCCTATCTCCCCACTAAGTGAAGGGGGTTTTGTGGATGGATCTTGGAGTCATTTGCTGATTTCCTCCATTGCATCCCCTCTCTTCAATCCCCTACTTTCTTGAGTTGCATCTTGTGAGATTGAGAGAGTGAGTTGAGCATTTGTTGCTTGACCTTGCATTGAATTTGTTGCTTTGGTTTGAGCTCCCCACATCGATTTTTTCGAGTGAGATCCCGTGAGTTTATTACTCTTGGAGGCTTCGCCTCCTAGACGGTTTGGTGATACATTGAGAAGATTGTGAAGAGGCCTATGTGGCCAAGGTTCCCCCGGAAGCTTCCTTTTGTGGTGTGCTCCGGGGAAGGGTGTTGAAGTGGCCTAGGTGGTCAAGTTCCTCTGGAAGCTTCCGTGGTTGTGGTGTGCTCCGGAGAAGTTTGTAAAGGTGTGGTGGTCGCCTTCAAGACCAACCCCGAGTGAACCGAGGCTCATCCGTTGGGGGTGACTCGGAAGGGAGAATACGGTGAGTCACTTGGTGACGCCCCGGAGCTTTGGCTTTGGCACCGCTCTAATGGAGATTAGCACTCTCACGAGTGTGAACTTCGGGATAAATCCGCGTCTCCGACTCACTTGTGGTTATCTCATACCCACACCCTTTACTTTCCGCAATTCATAGTTGCTCATATTGATATATCTTGTTCTAGTTAAATTTCTTAGTAGTTCCTACATTTCCTTATCTTGTGATATAGTTTGTGCTTGCTAGTTTCTTTTAGTGCCTATCTTGTTTAGCATAGGTTGTTGGTGCACTTAGTTGAGCCTAGCATATTTAGGATTTGTGCATGAAAAGTATTCTTTAGTTTAATTCCGCATTAGGATAAAGCCAAATCCATAGAAGTTTTAAAACGCCTATTCACCCCCCCTCTAGTCGTCATCTAGATCATTTCAATTAGTATCAGAGCTTTGGTCTCTCCTTGGTAGGCTTCACCGCCTAGAGAGTAAAGATGTCTACTTGTGGTATAGTGCACGATGACACCTTTTGTTTTAGTGGCACAAACTATCACTTGTGGAAAATTCGCATGCTTTGTCATTTCCGGACCATGGGTCCAAATTTTGTGCGAATTGTTCTTGTAGGGGCTTCTCCGTGGAAGGATGACCTTTTTCCAACTAATGAGGAAATTGATGATATGCTTTGTGGGTATGGTGCTAAGAATGCCATAATCCGGTCTATATCCCTCGAAGTGTTTGAGTCAATCATGACCTGGGTGACGGCTCATGATATGTGGACCAAACTTGAAGAAATATATGGTGGGTCCAATCTTGTTGATATTCATCATATGTCGGAGGATTCAATTGAGGAGTTCTCCACATCTTCAAATCATGAAGAACTCCATATTGCTTCTTCATCCATGTGTTTGGACATTTCTACTTCTTCCACCTCACCATCATATGGTATGTCCCAAGGTAATGACATGGTGAGTGGAAATATTATTTGTGATGATGATGTTGTGCTAAACATTGATTATCTTTCATGTATACATGCTAGTGTTGTAGATTCTATGGACTTGAGCATATCTAGCAAAAATGACTTACATTCTTGTGTTGATAGTCCATGCATATCATTTGGAGATTCCTTGAATACCTTTTGTGATGATATGCTTGATTCTCCTTGTTTCCATGATCTCTATGCTTCTATTTCCTCTAGTTGTTGTTTGACTAACCATGTAGAGGAAACAAGAGAAAATAGTGTACACACTATTATTGAGGAAATTGCTAGAGGAGCAAAGAAGGACATCACCTCGTTGGAGAGGAAATGCTATGAGTGTCAAGAGGATGGACACGGACATCCTACTCCTGATGATAAAGAAACTCCCTCTCCAAAAGAATCATCATCAACCTCCGATTTTCACATGTGCCTCATGGCAAGAGGTAATACCGAGGTATCATCTACTCATAGTAATGATAATGATGAGAGTGATGATGAATGTGATAGGGATATGAGTCAAGAAATATATGAAACTGGTAATTCTCTTCGTGGGGTAAATAAGAACACTTATGAGATATTTAAAGATCTTATTACTCATTTTGGAAAGTGTAATGATTTACTTCACGAAGATCAAGAACAAAATGAAAAACTTGATAGTAACCTTCTTGATGCTCTAGAAACTCTTAGAGACTTAGAATCTTCCAAAGAAGAAATTGAAGTTGCTCATGATCAACTTAAAGAGGATTTTGCGCACCTTGACCTTGGCTACAAGAATGTCAAAGGAGAGCTCACCAAACTCTCTAAGTCTTATGAGGAACTTCAAGCTAGTCATGTGAAGTCTCTAGTCTCTACTAGCTCCTCTCATATTGGCAATGATGCTTATGCTACTAACTCTACTTCTTGTGAAGCATTTATCTTGAAGGAGAATGTTGATCTAAGGGCTCAACTTGTTTTGCTAACTAGCAATTATGGGAAATTAGAAGAAAGTCATGAAAAGCTCTCGGGCTCTCATGATGATCTTCTAATCTCCCATGAAAGGCTAAAGTTAGCTCATAAGACTATTGTGACTAAGGTAACATCTCGTGAGCCTCATGTGGACATGAGCACTATTTCTACTCAAAATGCTTTATTAACATGTGCTAGTACTAGTGATTCATCTAGACATATTATTGCCAATTCTCGTGATGAATTGCTCTCGTTGCATTGTTTCTCTAACAATGAAGCTTATATTTCCTCTAGTACTTTTGTTGATACTAACCTTGTAGAGGAAAACAAAGAGCTCAAGGGCCAAGTCACTATGTTGAAGAAAGACTTGGAAAAGTGTCATGAAGGGAACTCCACTCTCAAAAATATCTCGAGTATTCAAAAATCCCCTCATGACGAGAGTGGACTTGGTTTCACTTCCAACAACAAGAAGTCCAAGAATAAGAAGAATGGACAAGACCAAGTCAAGAATGAGGCCAACATTACATGCTTCAAGTGCAAGAATGTTGGACACCATGTGAGATCTTGTCCATTGAATAAGAAGGCTTCAAATGTGAAGCAACAAGGGAAGTGGCCTCAAGTTCAATCTCAAGGTCAACCTCATGTTGAAGAAAGGCCACTACCAATGATGAACAAAGATAATGCTCCCTAAGTTGAGAAAATAAAGAAGAAGAGAAGGGGGAGCACATGTTGCTATATTTGTCGTGAGAAGGAACACATATCCTCATCTTGTCCCAACGGTAACATCCCTAAGCCTCCTCTAGTCAATGATCATTATTCGCGTAGGAAGGATGTTGTTGGCAATTTGTTTGCCAAGTTTGTTGGTGCCCAAAGTGGTTTGGAAATGGAAAAGACCATTTGGGTTGCCAAGCCTATTGTGACTAAGTTCTTAGGACCCAACTTGGTTGGGGACCATCAAGCTCAAACTTGATCAATAGGTGTGTGGAGGACATTGGAGATTTGGCTAGTTCATGACGAAAAGGATATCCACCATTTATTTGTTCAAGCCAAGTCATGTGGATTATCTTCATATTATCTATCCAATGTTGCTCCTTGCGGTAACTTGTATTTTTTATTGCTTACATTGAAAGTTACTCTCCCCTTGCATGCTTAGGTTTTGTATCTAGCATGTGCATTTATATGTTGTGCTTCCTAGTATGCTTGATTTGTGTTATCTAGCATGTGTAGGTTGCATTGCACATCATATAGTGCTGCTTGTTGTCTTGAGCCTTATTTGTATGTTGTTTGGCTCTTGCGAGATATTAGTGGATCATCACATTATGGGGGAGTGTTATGTTTTGTGTGCATCACAAACCCAAAATGTGAATATGAGAAATACTACATAGTATTGATACTCAATATTATCTAGTCACTATGTGGTATGTCAAGCTCATTTGAAATTCAAATTCTCAGAGTATCCATTAATTATCTCTTGTAGGTGGTTATTTGCCTCTGTTGTGTGCTTGCCATGGTATCCAGAATTTTGCATCAGAAAAGTTCTGGATACCCCATGCGCACGGGGTCTTTTGACCCCCGTGCGCACGGGGTGTTGCGTAACTCCCTGGATACCCCGTGTGCACGGGGTCTTTTGACCCCCATGCGCACGGGGTGGTTGTTGATTATGATCTTGTGTTTCTTCAGATTCTACCACCGAGTGTTATTTCCAAATACAAAAATTGGTATTTCTTCTTGTGGTAGAATTTTATGATCATCTTCTTCTTGGTTTGTGCTTCAACTTGCCTTATCTCACTGCTTGTACTATCTTTTATCTACTTGAGTGAGATAAGCCTTTGAGCATGTGTGTAATGTATATCCTTTCTGCTCTTTGGTTTTTGCTTAGTTCATATGTTGTACTTTGTGTGCGGTCCTGTGTGGATTCGTCATTTTGATATAATTTGGACAACTTGAATGCTTTATGTCATTATTGGAGTATCCATCTTTTAAGTGTTCTTTTGTCCAAATTATATCTCTTTGGATCTTGGTAGGCTTGTGCATGCATATTTATTTATGTACTTCTTCATGCCTTGCTTGCTCTCTTGATCCTCTATATAGGGTAAACTCCATAATATCATTAATGGTTAAAGGTGTGCATGAAATTCAATTTCGTATCCTTTTGCACATACTTATTGTGGAGTTTTCCCTATGTATTGTGGTTGTGCTTACTACTTCACCCAATATGTTTGGGGACCATTTTGTACCTTAATGTGTTTTAGGTACCTTGGAGAAGCATTGGATGCTTGGCTTATTCACGAGGAAGGTGGAGACACCGTGGGAAATTATTAGGGCCAAGCTTGATTGATTCTTTGATTTGAGGGAGAAGATAAATGAAAACCCGGTTCGGTCGTAAGTATTTCATTATCATCATGAAAACCCGGTTAACCAAAATTTGGGTGTATTTGTTGGATATGCATCAAACTCCCACACATACTGTATTCTCAATAAATCCACGGGATGTATTGAGAAAACGACGAATGTGGAGTGTGATGATAATTACAGCTTCCTTGCGGAGCAATTTGTTTCAAGTGTTGTAGGTGATGAGGCTCCTTCTCGAGATACAAGTACAATGGGGGTTGGTCATATTATTCCACAAGAAACACCCCTTGTACATGTAGAATAAGGAGTAAGAGACCCTCTTGTGGATCCACCACAAGGGAAGTAATCTCCCCCAACATAAGAACAAGATGCTATGGTAGATCATGTACCTATCCAAGAACAAGATCAAGTCCCTCATGTTTGCTTACTAGATCAAGGGCCCCTTGAACCAATGCTCTCTCTCTCTCTCGGTAACAAGTACTTACTTCATGCATTTATTTAAATTAGAGTCAACATTGTGTATGTTGCATCATAGCATGATTAGTACTTGTTGAGTGAGTGCTTGTATGTTTTGCATATATGTTTGCACTCATGAGTTGTTGGATATATTTTGGACCCATGCTTAGCATGATTATCATATTGGATATCTCCATTATCCCTTGTCCAAAATATGTTCTTTGGATCCTTTGAATGCTTGATTCTCTTGTCATATCATTTTGGTGCATTCTATGGATCCTCAATATAGTGTGAATTTCTTCGTTTGTTTGTAACTGGATATGTGCATTTGATTCCACTCACAATATGAGAAATGCACAAATTAAGGAGGAACTCATAGTATATTGGCCGTCTAGATTTTTCTTCCATTTTGGCACTTGTTGCCAATGGGGGATAAGTTTAGAGGGTTTAGGTGAAGTGGGTTGGTTCCTGTCATTCATGCTTATCTACTTTTGTTGTGCTTGCTCATTGCATGGATGTGCATATAGAGGAAACTCCACCAAGTTATTTCCTGTGCATATATTGTGGGGGAGTTTGCTCTATATATTGTGGTTCCTCTAGCATCAAATTCTTGTGTAGTATTTCTATGCTAGTACAACCGGTTTGGATACCATCAACTATCTTTGTGATGTTTGAGGCTATCAAAACCACCTCAAGTATACAATTTATTCTCGGATAGATTGCATACTTGTTTTAAATTCATTGTATAAACCCTCTTGTTGAGATTGTCATCAATTACCAAAATGGGGGAGATTGAAAGGGCATGTAGCCCCTAAGTGTGGTTTTGGTAATTAAATGACAATCTCTATGGACTAATGTTTTCAGTGAGATATATTTGAAGGTTTTGTCCATAGATGGTGCCACAAGGATATTGGATGGAATCAAGGATGAAGTCCATATATATGAAGATATATTTGCCCTATGCTTTGGTATTAAATGACAATTCCTATGGAGAATCAAGTGCATTTAATCTTATATGAAGATATGTTCAATAGTGATGCTTGAAGTGCATTGGGTTGTTTTGTGAAGTCTGCCATCAAAGCATCCGAAGAAGTCCTCATGGTATCCTTCTCTGGATACCCCATGCACACGGGCTTGTACCATGTGCACGGGGTCGAGTGTCAACTCTCTGGATACCCCGTTCTCACGGGGCCTAGGTGTTGGCTCTCGAGATCCCATATCCAGTAAGGTTTCAAGTTGGTCTTCGGGTACTTCTATTGAAGCCATCAAGATTGGTTTCAATGCCTAATCTAATTATGTTTATGATGGAGTTCATTGGAGGATCTCAAAGATTGATATGTTTGGGCTTCTGAGGATCAAGGCTTGAGAGAGTAACCAAAGAGAAGAATTCAAGTTATGGTTTCAAGACAAGATCATGGTGAGCTCATGTGTTGGGTTTATGTTGATCAAGTCTTGAAGCAAACAACTAGAGTGAAAAATTCATTGTGCCTCTCAAGATATTATGATGGAGGGCTTTTAAGGATCAAGGGCTTGAGAGAATAATCAAAGAGAAGAATTCAATTTATGGTTTCAAGACAAGATCATGGTCAGCTCATGTGTTGGGTTTAGGTTGATCAAGTCTTGAAGCAAACAACTAGAGTGAATAATTCATTGTGCCTCTCAAGATATTATGATGGAGGGCTTTTAAGGATCAAGGGCTTGAGAGAATAATCAAAGAGAAGAATTCAAGTTATGGTCTCAAGACAAGATCATGGTGAGCTCATGTGTTGGGTTTCGGTTGATCAAGTCTTGAAGCAAGCAACTAGAGTGACGAATTCATTATGCCTCTCAAGAGATTGTGATGGAGTTTTTAGAAGGGCAAGTGGTGACCAAGATGATATTCATAGTGGAACTTGATATGGCCATGAAAGAGTCTTAGTTGATATCGTCTTGAAGCAATTAAGGGAAATGAAGAGTTCATTGTGGCTTTCAAGAAACCAAGATGGAGCTTGGAGTAAAGATGTTGGTTGACCAAGATGAAGCTCGAAGATTATATCTAGATGGTCAACTCTCAAAGCGCAAACATTGTACCACGTGGGATCAAGTGATCTAGTGGTATGGTAAGTAATTGTGAATTGTGCTTTGTTACCTAACCCATGCTATGTGTTTGTTATGTCTATGTGGGTTAGGTGTTTCTCATGGGCTTGCATCAAAAGGAAAGATCTCAAGTAGCCTATGTGTGGATGACATCAAGTGGTGATGGTCATCGATTTCGAGGAGTCCAAGTGCAAGATGAGAAGCCGGAGGTTATATGCTTTGAATCTTGCGGTCCACATCATGATAATGCTCATGTGAAGATGGGCTTAAGTTAAGGCTTCCCTCATTGCAATATGAGGAAGCAATTCAAGCATCTTCACCAAGTGGTTGTGGACAAGAAAGGGATTCCAACTTGGGACAAGCATTGGAGTCATCACCAAGCTCAAGTTGAATATGCAAGGCAAAGGTATACCTTAGCTAGGTTTTCCTAGTTTTGCCAGTCTCATGGTGCTTGGAGAGAGACCGGATTATAGGTTTGATAGTCGTACTATCAAGAGGGACTCTCGGGCGAGTAGCTTTATCACGTCGCATGTAGAGAGCTCAAACCTTTGCATTACTTGAATCATACTTTCTTGTTGTTCTTGGGTGGTTCTCTATGTGAGGACCTTGGGCTTTTCCCTAGCTTCAAAACGAGCCCAAGATCATCAAATTCGGAGTTCGTATGCCAAAGTTATGCATGTTTTAGTGGACTGCTGCAGGCTGTCCTGGCTACCCCGTGGGCACGGGCTCGTACCGTGCGCACGGGACCCCGTGGGCACGGGGTCTAAACCCCCGTGGGCACGGGGTGTCCAGGAACTGCCCGTTGAGCCCCAACGGCTAGTTTTGGGTTTTGGCTATTTGAGGGCTCCTTCCTCCCACCGGTTGGGGGGTTGTTGATTCACATTCAAAACATCATTTTGGTTCTCTTACCACCTCTCCCAAACCCCTATCTCCCCTCTATGTGAAGGGGGATTTGTGGATGGATCTTGGAGTCATTTGTTGATTTCCTCCATTGCATCCCCTCTCTTCAATCCCCTACTTTCTTGAGTTGCATCTTGTTAGATTGAGAGAGTGAGTTGAGCATTTGTTGCTTGACCTTGCATTGCATTTGTTGCTTTGGTTTGAGCTCCCCACATCGATTTGTTCGAGTGAGAGCCCGTGGGTTTATTACTCTTGGAGGCTTCGCCTCCTAGACGGTTTGGTGATACATTGAGAAGATTGTGAAGAGGCCTATGTGGCCAAGGTTCCCCCAGAAGCTTCCTTTTGTGGTGTGCTCCGGGGAAGGGTGTTGAAGTGGCCTAGGTGGTCAAGTTCCTCCGGAAGCTTCCGTGGTTGTGGTGTGCTCCGGAGAAGTTTGTAAAGGTATGGTGGTCGCCTTCAAGACCAACCCCGAGTGAACCGAGGCTCATCCGTTGGGGGTGACTCGGAAGGGAGAATACGGTGAGTCACTTGGTGACGCCCCGAAGCTTTGGCTTTGGCACCGCTCTAACGGAGATTAGCACTCTCACGAGTGTGAACTTCGGGATAAATCCGCGTCTCCGACTCACTTGTGGTTATCTCATACCCACACCCTTTACTTTCCGCAATTCATACTTGCTCATATTGATATATCTTGTGCTAGTTAAATTTCTTAGTAGTTCCTACATTTCCTTATCTTGTGATATAGTTTGTGCTTGCTAGTTTCTTTTAGTGCCTATCTTGTTTAGCATAGGTTGTTGGTGCACTTAGTTGAGCCTAGCATATTTAGGATTTGTGCATGAAAAGTATCCGTTAGTTTAATTCCGCATTAGGATAAAGCCAAATCCGTAAAAGTTTTAAAACACCTATTCACCCCCCTCTACTCGTCATCTAGATCATTTCATTAAGGTTTCCGATCAATACAATTCTATCATGAATAATAAAAAAATTCATGATATAAGGAAATATAAAATAACAACTTTATTATTGCCTCTAGGGCAAATTTCCTTCAGCACTGTTTAGGGTTAGCAAAGCATTAAACTAGATCTTGTGAGAGCTTTGCTCCTCTTTATCTCCTCTTAGAGGATCAAGACCTCCTCTCAGAGAAGATTGCCTTGTGGATTATCAAGACCTTCATATTCATTGGATTAGGGAAGAATTATATCTCAAGACCCTATCTCTCCTAGAGATTTGGAGAACCCTACCTACTTACCTTTACCTTTGTTGTTTATGGATCTTACCTTGGTTGTGATTTGAGTAAACTTGTGGTATGAATCTTGTTCTTGTGTGTTTCCTCTTTCTGTTCTAGAGATTTCCCCCAAATCCACCTCCAAGATGTGAAGATTGGACCACTCTTAGGTTTGCCACAATCATTGGTTGTGCAAAGGTATTGATCATCGACTGCTAGTGAGACTCCACATATTGATATCTTGGTTCTTAATTGTGGGAAAGCCTGCTGCATACTACAAATCCTTGTACTTCAAGGTCCAACAGTTTCCTATACAATTATCAAGGAACACCGTTCCTCAGCCAGAGGGCTCCACGCAACAAGGAGACGAGCAGGCTGCCACCGTCGGCAGCCTGGCTGGCTTAGCCTGTCGGCTTCCTTCGGCAGAGGTAATGGGCAAGAGGAGATGGAATGTGGGCGGCGACGGCTAGGGTTCTCCTGGGATACTGAAGATCACCGTCGTTGTGGCCTCTGACTTTTCTTGAAAAGATTGTTCACACAATTTTGTTTGTTCATCGTGACTTTACTTCCTATTATGTAGTGATTTTTTACAATATGCTGATACTATAATTTTGCTTTCGAGAATGATGCTAGCATGAATAAGATATAATTGGCTGACAAATAATTGTGAGGAAACTATCTCTTGACAGAAAGCCCATTAGGAAACATTTGCCACCTATTCCTAGTTATTTTCACGTGAGCTACCACAGTCAGTTAATCTAATAATACTATATGGCTACTTCAGACAACAAAATGTACGTACTTCTAAAATGCTCCCTCTGTTTCATAATATAAGATTGTTTTAGCTTGCAAAATGACCTCATATTATGAGACGAAGGGAGTAATAGACATTATGCATATTTAAAAGGATTCTTAATTTTCATAGCTTACTGTAACTTTCACAGTACTAGTTGGCCTTAATGATCACTTAAAATAATGGACATTTTCTCCCCGCATGAACGGGCACGTATTCATGCACACCGTGGAGAGGCGACGTCCCAACTAATATTTGGTTGCTTTGGAAGAACAGTCGGCCGTACCATTTCTCCATTTAGGTTGACAGTGCTGGGCTTCAAGCGTCCCTGTCAAAGTGACTCAACTACTGTCGGGCGTGCCTGCTGATCCTGCACGATAAAAACCCTAAAATACAGTTAGTCAGCTGCCGCGCCATGTCAGCGAGCAATTAATTAGAATTTCGCTCCTAAACAGCAACGGTTAGTTAAGTGTACGATCAAGCACGAAGTAACATTGATGCCCAGTCGACGTCAATACCCTGATGTAAAAAATCAAGTTTCAGGGACCGTCCGTCCACGTGTGTGAACACTGTTTGCACACTGTAGGCTAGAAAGTTGATTTTCCTAGCGCCATTGGTTGATGAGGAAACTGCCGGAGTCCTAAATCAAGGGACGCTTTCTCTAGCACCTACACGCAGGCGTGTTCTCGAAGCTAAAAGCGTCCGGGTTGGATACCTGCAAAGGTAACTGTCCCTTTTACAGTGCCATGTGTGACATTCTCGATCGCTAGAGCTCAATCGAGTGTCTGTATCGACGACCACATCTCTGTCACTCGGCGAGAAACATGGGCTTAGTACTCCCTCCGGTGCTTTTTAGTTCGCATATAAAATTTAACTGAAGTTAAGCCTCGTAAAGTTTGATCAACTTTGTAGAAAAAAGTACCAACATTCACAATCTGAAATCAATATTACTAGATGTGTCATGATTTAAAGTTTCATATTATATAACTTTAGTATGACAAATGTTGATATTTTTTTCATATTAATAAGGTCAAACTTTGTGAGAATTCTAATATGCAGAGTAAAAAGGACCGGAGGGAGTACTAGCTTAGGCTTGCTGGAAAACTCAGTACTCCCTCCATTCCAAAATATAGTGCGCCCGTGCTTTCCGAGGTCGAACTTTGACCATAAATTTAACGTACGAGACCGACTGCAGCGAGAGAAAAAGTTACATAACTAAAAACTCCTTTCGAATACGAATTCACTGATATAATTTTTGCTCCCGCCGCAATCGGTCTTGGTAGTTAAATTTACGGTCAAAGTTGAAGCACGAAGATAGAGGAAGCACTACATTGTGAAACGGAGGGAGTAGAAAATACGCCAGTGACAAAGATCCATTCGTTGTTTTCAGGGGCGGATCTACAGGGTGACCAGGGTGGGCCGCGGCCCACCCTGGGATTTTGCACCAGCCCTGTATACCTATGCAACTAGAGATGGGCCAGAGAGAAGCAAGAAGCCCAATAACGCAAGCACGCACGCAGCCATCGCAATCAAGCAGAGACCAGCCGTCCTGATTCCCCATCTGCCTCCAGTGCTCGCTGGGATGCTCCCTCCGGCGGGTCCCTCCCGCATCGCCACCGCAGCGCCGCCATTCGCCGCTCCTCCCCCTTCTGCGGTGCCAATCCTGCTTCGTTGGCTCACCATCCAGTACAGCGCAACCGGCGCTCGGAGCCAGACACGCCCATCGCGCCTCTGCCCCTCCGGCCGATTGCGGACTTGCGTCCCTGCCCCGGCCGCTGCAAGCCGACGTCAGCCGCCCAAACACCCAACCTGCACTCTAATATTTCCGGTGGTTACCCTCTTGCACGATTTGAGGTACCAGCCCATTGGCCCCCATTCCCAAATTTTAATATAGGGTTTCTTCTTTGTTGTCCTATACACTATCCAGTACACGAACAAATTAAACTTACACATTATTTTTTGTTTAATTATATCATATTGTAAGACCATGTTGATCTATTTTTATGGTGTATTGATAGTTAGAGTGAGAATTTTACTCTGTTTGTAAGACCATATCGATCTATTTTAGTGTGTTTGTACAACATTCACATGTCAAGTTTGTCGCAAAAAAAATTTTAGGCGGACCACCCTGTTGTCAAACGCTAGCTCCGCCACTGGTTGTTTTTGATGAAGTGGAGGACTGCTTCAGAGAAGGGAAGATATTTATCAGCCACAGCCAACAAAGCTCTTTTTTTCTTTCGAGAAAGGTAATATATATTTATTTTTTTGCGTCAAGGAAGGTAAAGATTGTAAAGATACCAATTACACGCCAAGGAAGCTGTACCACGAACGCAAAGATTCAGCTCATAGCTGCTGAGTTGTTTGAATTTGAGTGGTACAACAATACATTGGTGAATCCCTTCATCGGTGCTCCAGATGGATGAAAACCGAGCCAGGCCAAGCTGCAGTTTCGTTGGACGAAAGCAAGCAACGAGAGAGAATCCGAAAGGGCAAAAACAGCTGGGCGTGTGAAGGGCCATAGATTCTGGCCAAACATATGCGTCATTCGTTCTTAGCGTGCGTGTCCAGACTCCACATGGGAGTATCTCCGGCAGGTCGACACGGGTGGGAGGGCAAGCAGCCGCATGCAGACGTCAGGTTACTTACTCGGAGTGCAAAGCCGGACTCGACCGCTCACCGGAACAGCCCAGTGACGGGGGGCGCACCAGCAGAAAGAAAAGCAGCAGTCGCTTCCCTGGGGCAAACCGGCAAAGCAGACAGCACCGAAAGGAAGGAGCATCACACGAGCAACTCGTGGGATACACGAATCCAATCCACCGGAAACCATTTCATTATTATTCTCTCCACTCCGGTGCGTGCGCGCTTATCCAATCCACCGTAGATTTTTTTTTTTTTTTTGCAGCTAGCCTCGTGATCGTGTCACGGATAACGGGATCAAGGCGCCGCTCGCCGGCCGCGGCCCAGCCTAGCCGCCTGGCCTTGGCCGAGCTATTCTATCCATGTGGCGGCGACGTGGACTCACCCGGCACCGTCGTGCCGCTGTCCGGCCACAGGTAGGCGCCACGGTGTGCCGTGCCTAGTGGCTAGCCCTCAGGTCGTGGTCGGCCCCGATGCGCCGTGCAGCACGAGCACGTTCCTCCGAGGAAAAGGATCGGCTGCTAAGATCTCCTCGATCTCGCCAGAGAGAACGGCCAAGAGGATACGGCGTGCGTACAGCCTACGTACACTGCTACTAGTGGTTTGTTGGTTGGGAGTTCGTATTCGGGTGACGTGGAGCGCTGCAAAGCTAGAGCCGGCCTCTTGTTATCCAATCTCATCCCCGGCGGCCTAGCTAGTTAATGGATAGAGCGACAAGACGAGAAGATAACGGTTTCGCACGCCTCCCTTCTTCTTGCGCTTCCGCATGGCCGCTGACGTATTTGTAGCCTCACAGTGCAGATGCTTTGAGTCAGTGATGCTCCTACCAAGAGAAAATACTAATCCAAGTGCAAGTGTGCAACCCTGTCTCTGTCAAAAGTGTCAAGCGGCTCAACTCCTGTCGGGCGTGCTGGCTGATGCGTGCGCGCCAAAACCCCCAGCCTTTTATCGGCCGCACCAGGCCCGTCGCCACGTCAGATCCGACGAAACAATCTGGTAGGTAGCAGTATCAGTAGTCTATTAACGCATCAAGAAACAAGAACCTGCGGGAAACAGAACTCTCGCAGCGATTAGCGACTCTCGGCCGCCAGATCGAACTGCTTGATGCGTTTTCGACCGTTGGATCTCACAGTGGGAGGGGCTGGGCCGTCGGATCGAAGCCATGTAACTGTAGCAATGAATAGTTACCATTCCCCCGGGTCCTGCTTACTCTGCGGTTTCGACCAGTTCTCGCTGACTTGTGGGCCCTTTCATAGGTGGGCCGCGCCTGTCAGCGACTGTGCCTGGGTGTGTGGTCTGTGCGGCCAGTCGGCACCCTCCAGCGGTCAAATATCTCGTGCCACCACTGATAATTATCGTGCTCCGCCGAGGGCATTTGCGTCTTTTCACCTTTTACCCCTGTGGGTGGTGGCCTCTGGTTTGTCCGTGCATCGATGAGGTGAGGGAGGGCATTGCTTGCCTCTTCGTGCTCCCATTTGCCCCCTTCCCAGCCCTCGCCCCGCCTGTCGTGGTATTTCTCACGGGGGGCTTGCGAGTCGACAGATGCCACAAGGGCTTAGTGTGTGGGTAAGACTGCTGCTGATAGGCCCGGGAGCGGGTATGCGAGTAGCACGCGGTGGTTTACCCAGCTTCGGAACTCTCCGTAGAGATAATACTCCTACTACTGCATGTCTGAGTGTATCTATCTGGGGTGTACATCGGGCAGTACAAAGTGCTCCTGGAGCTGTATCTGGGATCAGTGACCAGTGCATCTGATCTGGTATATGCCTATTCGAGGCATGCTAGTGGCCGGCCATGTATGGCCATGGCTTGTGGCCGTGAGTGTGTGTGTGTGTGTGTCCCTGGATGGATTGATGGATGCGTGCCTTATATAGGCATGGTGGTAGCTTACTACCTAAGCTAGGTAGTGGCGTGGGGGGCAAGTGGGCGTGGGGCACCATGCCCAGGTACATGATGTGCATGCCTCTTTGTCCCTGATGCACTTTATAAAACAGTGCCCAGGGACAGATACACTGTAGATGATATCGTCACTGTACGGTTGTCTCGTCTAAGGTATGGCCGTCTCGTCGGTGTCTTATCGATGTCGCTTCGGGCTACAGTCGGCAGCCGGCTGGTTGGTGCAGTCGGCAGCCGGCTGGTTGGCGTAGTCGGCAGCCGGCAGTCGGCAGCCGGCCAGGCAGAGCAGTCGGACGGGGAGCCGGCAGGAGCGGCCGGACAGTCGGACTGAGGGGCTTTGCTAGCCCCGATGTCTTGAAATATCGTCTTGCCGTCCTCGGGGTACCCGTGGTCGATTAATCTGACAGTAGCCCCCAAGCCTTCGGGCAACTTGGCAAAGTTGGGCGGAGGTTTTGGGGCGAGTGTTCATGGAAATTGTCAAGAAAAAAGACAAAATTAGTCCATGCAGATATATCAAATGTTTGCTTTTAGCATTGCAAGTTTTATGCGGAGGGTGCCGACTCGGTTTCGTCCGAGCCTCCTTAATCTTTTTCGTGTTCCCTCCATTTTTTGGCTTGTGCTCTTGCTTGCCGGACAGCCGCTCTGCGGTCTGTGGCTAAGAGTGGGCCGCGAAGTGGAGTGTACAGTACTCAGAGTCTAGGAGCAGATTCAACCGAGTAGATACTTGTAAAGGAAAACGGTCGGGTCGCCCGAACCGTTTTTCTTCCCGGACGTTTTTCGCGTGGGTGGCCTCCAGCGTTCACCCTTGCTAGCTGGACAGCCGCTCTGTGGTCTATGCCTAAGAGTGAGCCTTTGGTACTGCGCACGCTACTAAACCGTCTGCGGGAACAAACGTCTTAGGCCAAGCGACCAGCCCCTGGGCCAACTCTGGCTGGCACTGGGCGAACAGTGATGCAACTGTAATTAAAAAATGCGGAGATAGCACCCGAGCATCGCTTGGGGTTATCCGTGCTTGCATGATGCAAAAAATATGCGGGCGAGGAGCTCACATTGATTTTCGTGTAGTCGCGGTCGTTGAAGAAGGCCGGCGCGACTCGGCGCTCGCGGAGCGCGTCGGCGCACCCGCTGGGTGAAGCCTTCGAGCCTCCGGGTGCTCGAAGGGGGGTCCCGGCCGGTCAGGCTCGACCGGCCAGGCGGCGAGGCGTCTTGCAGCACCTATCTTCTTCTTTTTCTCTTCTGCCGGCTGTTCGGAGCCGGACAAAATTCTTCTCTTATTTGCAGTCTTCCGTGGGGGCGCGCCAGCGCACCCACTGGGTGTAGCCCCCGAGATTCGGGCCGACTGCTGAGCAGTCGGGCCTGATCTTCCGGCAACTACTTTGTCTTCTTCTTCGCGGGGGCGTGTCAGCGCACTCGCTGGGTGTAGCCCCCGAGATTCGGGCCGACTGCTGAGCAGTCGAGCCGGATCTCCCGGCAACTACTTTGTCTTCTCTTCCTTCGCGGGAGCGCGTCAGCGCACCCGCTGGGTGTAGCCCCCGAGATTCGGGCCGACTGCTGAGCAGTTGGGCCGGATCTCCCGGCAACTACTTTGTCTTCTTTCTCGCGGGGGCTCGTCAGCGCACCCGCTGGGTGTAGCCCCCGAGATTCGGGCCGACTGCTGAGCAGTCGGGCCAGATCTCCCGGCAACTACTTTGTCTTTTTTTTTCTTCTTCAGTCAGCTAGGCAGGCGGACTCCGACACAGCAGTCGGGATTTTTGCAGCCGGTCAGGCAGCTAGCGGTCGAACGTACGTTAAACGCACATTTCTCTCATATTTTCTTTTATTCCAGCCGACTTCTTTTCTCTCTCTCTCTCTCTTTTTTGGGCAGTCGGCCACTTGTTTTTCAACCGACTTGATGGGAGCAGCCGGCTGTGGGCACCCGGCCACTTCTTTTCCAGCCGGCCTCTTTTCTTTCTCTCTCTTTTTTTCTCTTTTATCTTCTTTTCGCTGCCTGAGCAGTCGGCAGGAGCGGGACGCTGCGGAGGCCGGCTGGCACGCCAAGCCGGCGGCCGGGTCGCGGTG
>NC_057797.1:484470298-484473136 GCF_018294505.1 Triticum aestivum
GAGCCGGCGAGGAGCGGCACGGGGCGGACCCGGCGAGACGACCGGGGAGGCCGGATGCCGGGTGGCGGGATGAGCCGCAGTCGGATGGCGGGAGCCTGCCAGGGCGCACAGAATACGGCGCAACCAAGCGGAGGTGCTGGGGCAGGCGGCGTCGCGGAGGAGCACGCGGCCGGGCTCACGCAGCCGGTGGGGGACTGCAGGCGCACGCGCCACGCGCGGAAGGCCAGCGCGGCAGGCGGCCAGGGCAGAGGGATGCCGGCTCTTTCTTGTTTGCACTCGGCCCTGACTTTTCTCTTTCTTTCGTTCTTTTTCTCTTCGCAGAAGACGGCAGCAGCAAGCAGCGGGGGCCGGCTGGTGCGCGCCGGGTGCCAGCGGACTCGAGGCGAGGCAGCGCAGGGGAGCCGGCCCGGGCCGGTGCTGGATGCGGAGGCCGGGTCGCCAAAGCCGGCGCAGGCGGGCGCGGCGGGCAGAAGTCGGCGCGGAGCCAGTAGGCGGCCAGGCGGCACAGCCGGCAGGCCGGGTTCGGATTCGGCTGGGGACGGCAGTGTGAAGCACGGATACACCGGTAAGGCGCGGGCGTAGCGGCGGGGCCTGCAGCTGCGGGGCGGAGTGGCAAGGCCAAGCCAACGCGAGCGCGTACGGGAGGCGGCCGAGCGTGGTGGAGGCCGGGGTGCCGGCAGCCGGCCTGTGAGAAGCCGGCAGACGGTCGGAACGGTGCGGGCAGAGCGGCGACTTGCACGGGAATAGCCGGGGCCGAGACCTGGTGCAGCTGGAGGCCGGCGAGCTGGACGCGCGGGTGCCGAAGCAGAAGGATGGGGCAACACAGGCGGAGGCCCGGACAGCGTGGAGCCGGCAGCAGCAGGGACGCGACCAGGGCCGGCTGCAGTGGTGAGCAGGTGGCCACGGGCGGAGTCAACCCGACGCAGCCGGGTGGGCGCAGTCGCGGGCGACGGGCGCGGGAGCCGGCTGCGGACGTGGAGCACCCGGTCACGATCGGAGGCGGAGAGGAGCGGAGGCCGGCCCGGGGCAGCGACAGCCGGCGCAGCCGGATCCGGAGTCGGCAGCAGCGCGGATCAAGCGGCACGGGCGCGCAGGCGCGCGGCCGGAGGAGAGCTCGAGCGCGCGGGACTCTGGGCGGTGAGTGCGCGGAGACGGGGAGGAGCTCGAGCTCCTGGGCACCGCGGGAGGTGCGGACGGGTGGTGCGGCTCCACGGGCGCACAGGAGGAGGGCCCGGGGTTGGAGCAGCGTGCAGCTACGGCTAGAAGCAGCGGAGCAGCCGCGGGAGGCTTGGGGCGGAGCAGGGCGTGGCCCGATGGGCAGCTGCGGCGACGGGGAGCAGCTCGGGGTCGAGCTCGCGCGGAGGAGCTGACCAACGCGCATCGGCGTGGAAGTCTTGCATCCAGCCAATGTACAGATAGTGCACATGGCCATTGCATGGGTAGTATGTGTGTAGTGGTATGGCCAATGGTTTGACCTTTGTTGACTAGCATCTAGCTAGCTTGCAAAGATGTGTGTGGAGGAGCGAACGCGCGTGTCGGCCGGAGCAAGGCGCTGCGCGGAGGAAAGCAGACGCGAGCGGCGAGGGGACGATCATGGCCGACCGAAGCTAGGCCCCGCGTGCGGCGCGCGCGCGGACGGACGGCCGGCGCTGCATTGGTGATGACGAAGATGGCGAAGCCGACGGCGAGGGCGTGCCGTCCCGCACGGCCGCTCCGGGGGCGGGTCGAAGTCGAGCCCCCGAGCGCTACCGAAGAGACGGCGCGATGCCGCAGCGAAGGCGATGAAGAAAAAAGGGTCCCGCCCGGACAGCGAAATCAGTAGCAGCGTGGTAGCGTAGTAGTAGTAGTACCGCCCCAAGGTGGGCGCCAACTGTCGTGGTATTTCTCACGGGGGGCTTGCGAGTCGACAGATGCCACAAGGGCTTAGTGTGTGGGTAAGACTGCTGCTGATAGGCCCGGGAGCGGGTATGCGAGTAGCACGCGGTGGTTTACCCAGCTTCGGAGCTCTCCGTAGAGATAATACTCCTACTGCTGCATGTCTGAATGTATCTATCTGGGGTGTACATCGGGCAGTACAAAGTGTTCCTGAAGCTGTATCTGGGATCAGTGACCAGTGCATCTGATCTGGTATATGCCTATTCGAGGCATGCTAGTGGCCGGCCATGTATGGCCATGGCTTGTGGCCGTGAGTGTGTGTGTCCCTGGATGGATTGATGGATGCGTGCCTTATATAGGCATGGTGGTAGCTTACTACCTAAGCTAGGTAGTGGCGTGGGGGGCAAGTGGGCATGAGGCACCAATGCCCAGGTACATGATGTGCATGCCTCTTTATCCCTGGTGCACTTTATAAAACAGTGCCCAGGGACAGATACACTGTAGATGATATCGTCACTGTACGGTTGTCTCGTCTAAGGTATGGCCGTCTCGTCGGTGTCTTATCGATGTCGCTTCGGGCTACAGTCGGCAGCCGGCTGGTTGGCGTAGTCGGCAGCCGGCAGTCGGCAGCCGGCCGGGCAGAGCAGTCGGACGGGGAGCCGGCAGGAGCGGCCGGACAGTCGGACCGAGGGGCTTTGCTAGCCCCGATGTCTTGAAATATCGTCTTGCCGTCCTCGGGGTGCCCGTGGTCGATTACTCCGACACCGCCCGTTCCACTCGCAGTGGCCGATGGCCGCGCCTCCTTTCTAGTCCTCACCCCGACGCCCTACCCGCCCCGCTCGCCGTGGACGATGGTCGTGCCCCCTTTCTAGTCCTCACCCGCCGCCCCGTCCGTCCCGCCCGACGTGGCCGATGGCCGCGCCCCCTTCCCAGTCCTCATCCCGCCGCCATGCCCGTCCCACT
>NC_057797.1:484773371-484994463 GCF_018294505.1 Triticum aestivum
GCTGTATTTTCTTGACTGTCCACGCACGGCTATAGCGAATTTTTCCTCCGACCCGGAAAACGAGTCTCCTTTGGTAGATTTCTGCAACGGTGTCAAGGAATATTCCTGTCGGTCTCGGTGACTTTTGTAGAACACCATGGAGGAAATCGATCCAGATGGACCCCCCCGGCCACGCGCGCAACCTTAAATTCTCTTATCTTCGTAATCACACTATCAACACCGAGTTTAACCATGATACTTACCACAAAAATAATGAATCTTCCTGCTCTGTCCGAGGCTGTCTACTGCCAGTTTACCCTTCGGGCTTTCCGTGCTAGCACTTTTTCATCCAACAATCGCAAGCTTCTCGATCCCTAGAAGAGATCCCTCCAAGAACTCATCACCACCGTGTGCAGGCGCAATGGTGGGCGCCAACTGTCGTGGAATTATCACAGCAGATGTCCTCGTGAAAAGGACTTAGTCGTGAGGCCAACGCATCTATGTGGTAGCTTGAGAGGGGTTGAGCGGAACGAGAGACGTGAGGTTTTACCCAGGTTCAGCCCCTCATGGTGGAGGTAAAAGCCTACATCCTGCTTCATTGATATTGATGATGATGATCACGATTACAAGGGTGCTCTATATCGAGAGCTATTGACTTGTCTTGTCTAAACCTAACTTGTAGAACTTATCAAACTTGTCCCTCTTGGGGTGCCCTACCCCTCCTTATATATGTTGAAGGGGCGGTTTACATGACTAGTCCTATTAGGATTAGGATTACTCTGTTACAAGTGGAGTCCTAGTCTTGCTTCCTTTGTAAGGGAATATTCCTTATGCTTTCCTCTTAAGCCAGCCCACCATAATACGAGCCGACCTTCCATGAACCGTCTGCTTGGGCCACTAGGTCTTGTTGCTCCTCTGCTCCGCCGGCCTTGTCACATATGAGTCACCTGGCTCAGCCGGGTCATCAGTGAGTTGAGAGATCCGGGCGGGTCACTTAGTGAGTCGCCATGTCCAGTCGGGTCATACTTCCGGCTGGGTCATACCGCGGGGTATATCCCCGACAATCTGCTTTGTCAATCGCGTAGATGATGCCCTTCTGTTCAATGGCATCACATAAGCATGTATCAGCTTTGAGGTGATCCACTGCGAGCTCGCAGAGAAGCGCGCGTGGGAGCTCCAAGCCTGGAGTGCCTCCTTGGAGCAGCAAGTGGAGGCGCGCAAGGCTACCTTAGCGTCGATGAAGGGGACGCCTGCCGAGGAGGGAGATATCCTGAGGCACGAGGAAGTGCTAGCGCTAGAAGCCGCGGAGCACAGTGTTGAGCTCGAGTGGTTGGAGACGAGGGAGCTCCAGGTTTCCCATGTTGAGGACGCTGTCGGCACGCGCGAGGCCAAGGCCCAGGAGGAAGTTGATCGCCAAGCGGCCAAAGCTCGCGCAAACCTTGTGGGCAGGTACGACCTGAAGTTGAAGCTTGTGGAAGCCGAGGCTGTGGGCAGGACCAAGGCCCTCAGGTCACAGCTAGACGAGGCTGAACGTCATGAGAAAGCCGTTGCAGCCGCCCTATCTTCAGTGCAGGCCGAGCTGGCTTCCGCACGTGCCGAGCTGCTTTCCCTTTAGCGGCGGGTCACCGGCACTGAATCCTCCATGCAGCAGGGTAGGGTGGAAGCGCTCCGGTGGCGGACGCTAGAGTGCGAGCACGCCCCCATGCTCCAAAACCTCAGGACCAGAGCCAATGCTGTGCTGGGCACCGTTTGTGACGAAAATGCACCTCATCCCCACTCGGACGACTACGCTAGTCACCTCCTTTTCTTCACCGACATGGTGACGCGCTTGGAGAATCGATCCAAGAGGGCCCGCGTGCTTGCCGAGGAGAGTAGCCGCGGCCTGCTCAAGTGCACGTTCTCCCGTGTCTTTAGCCACCTCCAAAATACCTACCCCAACTTTGACTTCGATGCCGTCATTGCCCCTGTGCCCCAGGCCATCCAAGACGACCTAGCACGCTGGGTTGATGACAATGTGGACACCCTAGTCAGGTCCTTCCCCTCCGAGGATGACGCGGTGGTGGTCACTGCGAATGAAGGCGACGTGATCGACGATGGTGTAGGCGACGCCGACAATGGTGACGGTGATGCTGATGACAAGGATTGTGGCGCCAACGATGGTAACGATGATGCCAGCGACGCGTCTGAGGGCATCCCGGAGGACGCGGCGAGCGACATGTCCGATTGAGCCCGTGTTGCCGAGCCTGTAAGTGAAAACTTGGGCACGACCATGAAGGTTGTGAGAGCATTTTGCGAGGGGGATCCCCTGTTGTAAATAGATCATTGCCTTGATTCCTTAGGCCAAGCCGAAGATGTGTTTTGATGGGTCCGCGAGTCATGCCGCGAGTTTACTACAGAAATTTACCTTGGTCAGGACCGGCTTCTGGCCAGCTCGCAAGGTCGTGAGCTCTTGAAGGGCCTATTGGCCTGCCCAAGAGGGCGTCGCATGGAGCAAGCGCCAGCCGTGGGAGGGCGTACGCGCAGCACGCGTGTGCCACGCCCAGCCCCCGCTCTCGAGGGGTCGCGAGTGGGGAGGCATCAGGTACGAACTCCGGGTTGGGTAAGGAACCAGATGGCAAGAAATCGAAGGAACGAGAAAAGTCACACCCGCGCATAGCAATGAAAATTCAACTTCAACTTAAATCCAAAGCCCGAAATAGGGCTACAGAAAAGAGGTTTTAAAAGCAAATGGCCGCGTCCGGCCCCTAGTCTAGTCTTCTTGTCTTCTCACCAGCTCGGAGCTAAGTGCTGCCACTAGGCATGGGAGGGAGCCCCCGAGGCCCAAGGGCGGCGCACCTGAGACTCCGGGGCTTGTATAGCCCCACTCATTATTATGTGAGAGTTTCATGAGTGGAGATCTTCACATGCATGAGCCTTACTTCAGCGCCCCAGACGAGGGCCCCGCCTTGCGTCACCCTCGACCACCATTGGTTCAATCGAAAACTAGGACGAAAAAGGGGCAAAGGGGACACTAGCGGCGCCCTCGGCGACCACGGTTCTCTGCCGGGGGAAGGCCCATCAGCACCTCCCCGGTAGAGGGCCTACCTCTGGGGGCGCCTTGCTCCGTGCGATGCAGGGAGGGACCTGGCTCCCAGCCTCTCCCCTGCAGCCCCCAGTGTGCTCCTCCTGGTGGGTGGGAGGCCGTTGAGCTGGGGCCGCCGTCCACTGTTGCGACCTGATCCTCCTGCGACCCATGGTTAGCATAAGCTTGCTCTTGAGAGATTAGCGGTACACTGTAGTTGTCGTCGCCGGCATGGTTGGTGAGGCTCACGGCGCGCTCAGGGGGCTCCTGGAAGTCCTCAGCTTCCAGCACCTCATCCTCCCAGCCCGGCTCGAGGAACGAGCCAGGGTCGTCTTCCAGCGCATACTCCTGGTCTACCATGCGGGGAACGTAAGCCTCCGAGGCCGCCGCCCCGAAAACTTCACCAAAGTGCCCCACGCTCCATGTTGCGCCGCCCTGAGAATGGTAGGGCGACATCATGCCGAGGCCGCGGGTGGCAATGCTCGTGCCCGCGCCCATCGGAGGTGGCGCGGGCACGAGCGGGCGCCCAATGCTTCTGGTTGCGATGGTGTCAATGAAGCCTCCTGGCGCACTTGGGAGTGCGCGGGTGTGGCGAGGCCCGCCATGCGATCCGGTCGTGGCCTGAGGCGTGAGCACGGAGCAGAAGGGCGGTGCTCCCGAGGCCGCAGCATCCAGTAGCTCGGCGACGCGCTCCAGCAATGCGTCCCAGCCGCGCTCTATCAGTCGGCATCGCAGCAGCTCCTAAGCCACCATGAGTGCGGCCCTCATGTTTGCTTGCTCCCATCAGGTGTGCAGCGCCGTGGCCGCGGCGTGGCTTGAGGCCCACGCGGTCGCCCACACTTGTCGTGGAGTGAGGGTGGATGGCGTTTGACTGCGTCGCCCGTGCCCCGTGGCGCTTGGCACTGGCGCGCTGCCTGAGGCGCGGGGTTGAGGCCTTCTTGGGCGGACGGCGCTGCCCAGGCCGGCCAAGCTGCCCAGCAGTCAGTATTGGTCCTCGGGTCACCGGACATCGGACCCACGGGGCATTGGCGGATCAACTAGGGGAAGAGAAGCTGTAACACCCACGATGCGGCTATATCTCCCACGTGTCGGGGCACGACTTAGAGGCATAGCCGCATGGTAGGCATGTTGCAAGAGGGGTAATCTTTAGACAACCCATGTACTGAATAAGAAAGGGATAAAGAGTTGGCTTACAATCGCCACTTCACGCAATACATAAATAATCCATACATCATCCAAAGTACAATCGGATGTCCGACTATGGAACCAAAACAAAGAAAGACAACCCCAAATGCTAGATCCCCAATCGTCCCAACTGGGCTCCTCTACTGATCATCTGGAAAAGAAACATAGTAACAGCTCGAATCCTCATCGAACTCCCACTTGAGTTCGGTAGCGTCCCCTGCACTGGCATCGTCGGCACCTGCATTTGTTTGGAAGTATCAGTGAGTCACGGGGACTAAACAATATCACACTCACGAGATCAAGACTATTTAAGCTTATGGGTAGGAAAGGGTAGTGAGGTGGAGCTGCAGCAAAGCACTATCATATATGGTGGCTAACTTACACAAATAAGAGCGAGAAGAGAAGCAATGCAATGGTCGTGAACTAGAAATTATCAAGAAGTGATCCTGGAACTACTTACGTTCAAGCATAACACAAGAACCATGTTCACTTCCTGGACTCCGCTAAAAAGAGACCTTCACGGCTACACACGCGGTTGATTCATTTTAATTAAGTTAACTATCAAGTTATCTACAACTGGATATTAACAAATTCCCATCTGCCCATAACCGCGGGCACAGATTTCGAAAGTTCAAAGCCTGCAGGGGTGTCCCAACTTAGCCCATCACAAGCTCTCACGGTCAACGAAGGATATTCCTTCTCCCGGGAAGACTCGATCAGTCTCGGAATCCCGGTTACAAGACATTTCGACAATGGCAAAACAAGAGCAGCAAGACCGCCCAGATGTGCCAACAAATCCTGATAGGAGCTGCACATATCTTGTTCTCAGGGCACACCAGATAATCTAAGCGTACAGGTACCAACATAACCCATGTTGCCAAGGGACGGTCCCGCACGGTGCTCTGGTTCGGACCAACACTTAGAGAAGCACTACCCCCCCCCCCCGGGGGGGGGGTTAAAATAAGATGACACTCGGGCTCGCAAAAACCCAAGGGAAGGTTATAGGTTGTAAGGCAAATGTAAAACCAAGGTTGGGCCTTGCTGGAGGAGTTTTATTCAAAGCGAACTGTCTAGGGGTTCCCATAACACCCAGCCGCGTAAGGAACGAAAAAAATCAAGAGTGGAACAAAACACCAGGCATAAGGCCGAGCCTTCCACCCTTTACCAAGTATATAGATTCATTAATTAAAATAAGAGATATTGTGATATCCCAACATATCCATGTTCCAACATGGAACAAACTTCATCTTCATCTGCAACTAACAACGCTATAAGAGGGGCTAAGAAAAAGCGGTAACATAGCCAAACAACGGTTTGCTAGGAAGGTGGGTTAGAGGCTTGACATGGCAATATGAGAGGCATGATATAGCAAGTGGTAGGTAGCGCGGCATGGCAATAGAGTGAACAACTAGCAAGCAAAGATAGAAGTGATTTCGAGGGTATGGTCATCTTGCCTGCAAAGTTCTTAGAGAAGACGGAAGCTTGATCCTCGAAAGCGTACTGAATAGGTTCCTCAGTCACGTACTTGTCTCCTGGCTCTACCCAAAGCAAGAACATAAGCAAAGGTCCGACAATCAATCATGGTGCAATGCACAGGCCACATTATGCAAAACATGATAAGCAAGACATGATATGCAATGCATATGCGTGCTTCAGAAGGGAAAGAATGAACAAGGAATCAACTTGGCAAACCAAGAGTTCCATTGGAAAAATGAGATGATTTCGGTCGAAATCGATATAAACATCACCGGAAACGGATGCACGGTTTGCAAATGGCAAGCAAAACAAGAATGGCACAATCCTGTGATTAACAGCACGATGCCATCTAGAATGCAACAAGGAACTAAGCTACTGCACTCCAACATAACACCAAAGCATAAGTCAGTGATGTACTCAAGATGCTTGACAAAACATGAACACTGAGCCATGGCTAAATCACACTATCACAAGTTCAAACAAGCATGGCAAAAGTGCAAAAGATATCAGCTTCACAGACTTAGTGAAAATACCAACATGCCAGGAATAACATCAGGAAGCCATGTTTAGAGCAAGCAAACAACATGCTACAGGAACATATCATAGAAAACAAAGGCATTGCACCAATCTACTAAATTCATAGAACAAAAGTCCCTTACTGACCATGAGCCAAAAAGGCACAGAAGATATGATGGCACCCCTGTAAACATAGCAAGTTTCGTTAACAGTTTCAGACTTAGCAGAAAACTGAGCATGGCATAAACAGAATTATGAAGGCAGCTTTGTGAGCTCAAACTACTCACCACAAGGATTGCATGACAATATAAGCATACTAACATCAGGAAGACATGTTCATGAAGCTAACCATGGCAAGAGAAAGTTCATAGCATGCACGTATCAATAGAAACAACCATGGAAAAATTGATTAACATGTAAACAATCTGCCAGGAACATTTTGTAGCAAAAGTAGAGTAAGATTAAGACATGCTAGGGCACTGCATAACTACAAACAGGGGAATGGATGGATAGAGCATAACCACATGTTCAAAACACCCTTACCGAAGATACTCAAAACAAACATGGATCTCACTGTAGCATCATGTTTACATGGCATAAAAATAACAACAGAACAAGGACTTAACAAAATCCTAAGTCCCTAAAAACAGCAATATCACGAAGGCTACTTTGCATGCTTGTGCTATTCCCCAAATTGATCACAAAAATACATGGAAAGCACCCTTGTAATGATGGCATGGCATAGATCAAAACACATGTAGAGCTCATGCCCATATGAAGCACACATCAAATGTGACAAAATGACAAATCATCATAATCTGATAAGTAGCAACATTAAACATTTTATAGCACTCTTGCATCAATGATTTGGGAATCAAGATGAACTCAAACAAGCATGCCACAATGGAATGAAATGAGGAGCACCTCACAATGAACATTTTGATGTGTCATATGTATGAAATGGAGCTATGCTCATGGAGTTATGATGCGACGAACATGGCCTGAAAATATCACAGATTCGGGACTTACAGAGAAAAACGACCTCGAGGGGGAAAAGTCAACGGTGGCGGTTCTCGCCGGAATATAACCGGAGTTGACCGGAGAAGGTCGTGGGGGCGCCAGACGAGGTCGTGGACAGCGGGTAAGGATGGAGGAGGCCGACGTGAGGCGGATCTAGCACGGTTCGGCCGGATCCGGGCGCGGCAGCGGACGGGGAGGCGGGGCGACGCTAATCTCCGGCGGGACGAGCTCCGACCGGCGAGGTCGCTGCAGGGCGGCGGAGGAGATGAGCGGCGGCGATCGGGCGCGCGGGACGGCGAGCAACGACCGGTCGGCAAGGTCGGGCGCGGACTGCGGCGATGGACGGCGGAGGAGACGAAGCGGCGAGGCGACGGGGTTCCGGCAAGGTCGGGCGCGGGCGGCGGCGCACGTCGGAGCGGGCGGCGGAGTGCGGGGAACCTGAGCGGCGGCGACGGGGCGCTCGGGCCCGCGGAGCGCGGCGGCGGGCGCTATCGGGCTCACGCGGTCCCGTGATGGGCTCGGCGGGCCGCGGTCGCGGGGACGATGGCGGCGGATAGGTGGCGGCTCCGGATTGGGCAGGGGCAGTGGCGGACATGTCCGGGCGTGGGGTGGACGTGTCCCGCAGCGCGAGGAGGAAGAAGACTAGGGTTTGGACCGCGCATTTGGAAGGGTTGCACATATTTATAGGTAGAGGGAGTTTGGAGTGTAAAAATGGAGTGTAGTTTTCGCCCACACGATCGTGATCGGCGACGGAGGACATCGAAGTGGTTTGGATGGGTTATTGGGCCGTTTTGGAGGGGTGTTGGGCTGCAACACACAAGAGGCTTTCCTGGTTACACGGTTAACCATTGGAGTATCAAACGGACTCCAAATGGCATGAAATTTGACAGGCGGTCTACCGGTAGTGTACCAAGGCCACTTGGCAAATCTCGGTCCATTCCGAGATCGTTTAATACACGCTCATGAAAAGAGACAAGAGGGGTGCGCCGGTGCATGAGGGAGTGTCGAATTGCGAAACGGACAACGGGGAATATGCTCGAATGCATGAGACGAACACGAATGCAAATGCGATGCACATGATGACATGATATGAAATGCATGACATGAACAAAATGCAAAACGAAAGACAAAGACCCAACCACGAAGAGAATCTCATATCGCATCTCTAGAAAAGGCAAAAGTCAGAGTTAGAAATATGGAAAGTTGTATCTGGGGCGTTACAACACTCCACCACTACGACAGGATCTCGTCCCGAGATCTAGGATGGCACCGGAGGGAAAAGGAAGAGGAAGAGGAGAGGTAAAACTAAGTTTCTTCTTCGACAAATGACTGAAACCACGAACCTTGAGAGGTTAAACCATTTTGAGAAGACAATACAATGGTGATGAACGAAGTTGAAAACACTCCGTTAGTAAAGAGGAACAAGTAAGAACAAATTCGGTAGCACACTGGTTGAAAAGTGATACAAACCCTGATAAGATGAAAAGAACTTGAGAAGAGGGCACACCACTCCGGTTAAAAGGATAAGAACGAAAAGAACACGATCCTCACAGTTCGAGATGATGAGTGAAGAGAGCAACATCACAATGACACCGGAAGAAAGAATAGAAGATAGATCATTGGAAAGAAAGAAAGAATGGAGAAGAAAATGCCAACTTCTGCCACAAAAGAGCTTTAAAAGGCATCCTTAGGAGAAGGGTCGAACGAAGTTGTTGGAAAACCAACAACGAAAAGAGTAAGCTTGTTGTGGGCTTATGGAAAACATCTCAAAACTGAGGTGAAATTCTGCCACTAACGGAAATGATAGATTGGATTGATATGAATAAGGAGACGAGAAACTTATTTCACAAGGAGGATAAATGAAGGACTTGGATCATTTATAAGCGCCATAAATAGCAACAATCCTTAGGGAAAGCTTTAGGTGAAATATAACCCAAGATAACTCCAAAGAAGAGATTGATGGGTTTAAATATCTCATTCCTGAACTTGTGAATCATGGAACACACAGAAATTGTCAAAAATGACATAATACCACCGCAAAAGATAAGGTAGAAAGAATTGCACTTTGGAATGCAAGATGAAGAAAGCTTGAACTCCTCAAAACAAGACATGTATTGAGCACCATGTTCATTTTAGAGTATAGCTTGGCGGATCTTAGCTTCGAGAGAAAAACTTGAAGAACAATTGAAGAATGAAAGGAATCTTTGATGAGCCACCATGTTGAGCCTCCATGAAGAACTCCGGTAATAAAAGGATGATCAAACGAAAAGGGAAAGTTGAAAAGAACTCTGGGAGAAACCTTGCAATGATTAGATGAAGCTTTGAGATGATATAATTGAGAGATCTTGGAACTCCGGGAAAGAAAAGATGAAACAATTAAAATAAAGAATTTTTATGAGCCTCCGGAATAAGGAATTGAATTTACTCGATGAAACAAGAATAAGAATTACCTTATGCTTATCCTTCACCAATTAAATTGATGACAAGCAATGGACTTGGCATACTACTTATTCTCATTGAAAGGAATTAAGATAGATATAGCGCAAACTTGAGAAAGGTCTTCAACGAATTACCGGTAGGATTTGGAAAGCACGAATGCATTCATACGATAACGAAGGAAGAGAAATCTTGAACGAACCACCATAAGGATTGAAAATGAACGAAGAAAATATAAAGAAACACCGGGAAGAATTAGAGAAAGAAGATACTTGAGAGAATTGGATACAAGAGAACGAAGAGATCACGAGCTGATTATAGAATATTTGAATGATGCGCCGGAAGAATTCCAGAACTAGAGCTGAAAGCTGAGAATGAATAAATCTTCTGAAATGATGGCCGTTGGATGATCAAGAAAAAACAAAAACAACTCCTGAAATGCTCCCAATGGGTGAAACAAAGCTCATAATTGAAAACAATTATGAGAGGATGGCGTCAAGCTAGAACCAAGAATCTTGAGGAGAATGGAGCAAGATTTAAGAGAAACTCTTCTTCAGCCTTCAAATGCAGAGAATGACGATGAGAAACACCACCACGAATTGTTGAGATACTCCGAGATGACGAATAGAAAGGTTGAGCTAACAATGAAAATAATTTGAAAGGTCTTGGAGAAAGACATTTGACTGATGATAATTCATTCTTACGTCAAACTTTGAAAAGGATTTGAGAATAACTCCGAAAAAAGAAGAGCCAGGTAAGATCCTGGGAAAATACCTATGGGTTAGGGCCCACTCAAAGGATACACCATTGAACGATTTAAACGAGAGAATGCGCCGGCTGAATTAAATGGCTTGAAGCTTGAACGAATGCAGAGTGGAAACATGAATCTTCGAGATATCTTCAGCACTCCGGAACAATTGAATAGCAAGTGTGGAATGATTATGAGGTGCACCGGCATGGGAAAATCGTTTGAAACAAGGAAAAGGATGTGATCAACAACACTTGAATTGAAACCACCGGAGAAGAAAGAGAATGAAGAATGATGAACTTGTAGGGCATCTTCATGAGAACCGTCGGGTAAAACATTGAAAGACAAGAATGAAGAGTCTTGACATCCATAAGATGGATACTTGATTCAGGAATGTGAGTCCTTGAAGAAAAAGGGTTGGGAGGGTGGGAAAAATAAAAGAACTTGGGACGGATGAAATAAATAACGTTGTGAAGACTTTGAGTTGATCTTGCGGATGTTGAAATGATCGGATCCACTTGAAGAGAAACACGCCGGTTGAAAAGAATTGACATGGCAACCTCGATGATCAAGAAGGATTAGTATTCACATAGAAATGTGAGAACACCACTTAGGAAAGGTATGGAATCAACACTTGACATTGAAGCAACTCGAATACCACAACTCAAAACAAAACAAAGGATTGGCTTGCAAAATAAGCCGGAACAAACATATGATAGACCCCATGTCATATCATGTGTCTGTTGGAAAGAATTCCTATGAGCTACTTGAATTCCCACTTATAAACTCCCAAAAATTTCTGGTTATGCAATCAGGTGTTGGGGATACAGGGGAAGCATAATATCTCACCCAAACTAACAATTCCTACATCCAGCTGTATCCATCCTTCAACACATAACCAACAAACCTTCGGAAATCGTGTACCTCAACCTTTGAAAAGCATCCGTTATAAGATTTATGGCAATACTCCTGAACTCCCGCCCCAGTACTGCGTGGCGTCGAGGTTATCTCACCAACAACTGCATAAAAGAGATTTTTGATGTCGGCGAACTTAGGTATTCCAAAACTACAACAATAAAATTATGACGACAACACCTCGGAGCTCAACTCCCTGAGACACTGCCACAACCCCTAAATGTCAGGAGGCACCAAGAACAATGTTCTCGTCACAAAACCATCGGAACGATTCCAAGATACCCGCGTGATCCTAATTTTTATTCGTGAAATTTGAGGAGAGAAGAGTCAAAACTCTACGTCAGGAGGTCTCACCAGAGCGACGAATGGACTGAGGAGTAAAAGAATTCTACTCTCCGATATATATAATCCTAAGACAGGAAACATTTTCTTCTAGACTCAACAACATCAGCGATTCGATCAAGCAGGGGGCTCCTAAGTCGGGGAAGGCTCTGATACCAACCTGTTAGGCAGGGGGCTATATCTCCCACGTGTTGGGGCACGACTTAGAGGCATAGCCGCATGGTAGGCATGTCGCAAGAGGGGTAATCTTTACACATTCCATGTACTGAATAAGAAAGGGATAAAGAGTTGGCTTACAATCGCCGCTTCAGACAATACATAAATAATCCATACATCATCCAAAGTACAATCAAAGGTCCGACTACGGAACACAAAAGAAAGAAAGACAACCCCAAATGCAAGATCCCCGATCATCCCAAGTGGGCTCCTCTACTGATCATCCAGAAAAGAAACATAGTAACGGCCCAAATTCTCATTGAACTCCCACTAGAGTTTGGTAGCGTCCCCTGCACTGGCATCATCGGCACCTGCATCTGTTTGGAAGTATGTGTGAGTCACGGGGACTCAACAATCTCACACTCGTGAGATCAAGACTATTTAAGTTTATGGGTTGGAAAGGGTAGTGAGTTGGAGCTGTAGCAAAGCACTATCATATATGGTGGCTAACTTACACAGATAAGAGCGAGAAGAGAAGCAATGCAACGGTCGTGAACTATAAATGATCAAGAAGTGATCCTGGAGCTACTTACGTTCAAGCATAACACAAGAACCGTGTTCACTTCCCAGACAGCGCCAAAAAGAGACCATCACGGCTACACACGCGGTTGATTTATTTTAATTAAGTTAAGTGTCAAGTTATCTACAACTGGATATTACCAAATTCCCATCTGCCCATAACCGCGGGCACGGCTTTCGAAAGTTCAAAACCTGCAGGCTTGTTCCATCGTAGCCCATCACAAGCTCTCATGGTCAACGAAGGATATTCCTTCTCCCGGGAAGACCCGATTAGTCTCGGAATCCTGGTTACAAGACATTTCGACAATGGTAAAACAAGAGCAGCAAGATCGCCCGGATGTCCCAAAAAATCCCGATAGGAGCTGTACATATCTCGTTCTCAGGGCACACCGGATAAGCTAAGCGTACAGGTACCAACATAACCCATGTTGCCAAGGGACGGTCCCGCACGGTGGTCTGGTTTGGACCAACACTTAGAGAAGCACTGCCCCCCCCCCGGGGGGGGGGGGGTGGGGGGTTAAAATAAGATGACCCTCGGGCTCGCGAAAACCCAAGGGAAGGTTATAGGTTGTTGGGCAAATGTAAAACCAATGTTGGGCCTTGCTGGAGGATTTTTATTCCAGGCGAACTGTCAAGGGGTTCCCATAAAACCAAACCGCGTAAGGAACGAAAAAAATCAAGGAACATAACACCGGTATGACGAAAACTAGGGCGACAAGAGTGGAACAAAACACCAGGCATAAGGCCGAGCCTTCCACCCTTTACCAAGTATATAGATTCATTAATTAAAATAAGAGATATTGTGATATCCCAACATATCCATGTTCCAACATGGAACAAACTTCATCTTCATCTGCAACTAACAACGCTATAAGAGGGGCTGAGCAAAAGCGGTAACATAGCCAAACAACAGTTTGCTAGGAAGGTGGGTTAGAGGCTTGACATGGCAATATGAGAGGCATGATATAGCAAGTGGTACGTAGCGTGGCATGGCAATAGAGCGAACAACTAGGAAGCAAAGATAGAAGTGATTTCGAGGTATGGTCATCTTGCCTGCAAATTTCTCAGAGAAGACGGAAGCTTGATCCTCGAAAGCGTACTCAATAGGTTCCTCGTTCACGTACTCGTCTCCTGGCTCTACCCAAATCAAGAACACAAGCAAAGGGCCGACAATCAATCACGATGCAATGCACAAGCCACATGATGCAAAACATGATAAGCAAGACATGTTATGCAATGCATATGCGTGCTTCAGAAGGAAAAGAATGAACAAGGCATCAACTTGGCAAACCAAGAGTGCCGCTGTAAAGATGAGATGATGTCGGTCGAAATCGATATAAAGATCACCAGAAACGGATGCACGGCTTGCAAATGGCAAGCAAAACAAGAATGGCACAATCGTGCGATTAACAACACGATGCCATCTAGAATGCAACAAGGAACTAAGCTACTGCACTCCAACATAACACCAAAGCATAAGTGAGTGATGTAGTCAAGATGCTTGACAAAACATGAACACTAAGCCACAGCTAAATCACACTATAACATGTTCAAACAAGCATGGCAAAAGTGCAAAAGATATCAGCTTCACGGACTTAGTGAAAATACCAACATGCCAGGAATAACATCAGGAAGCCATGTTTAGAGCAAGCAAACAACATGCTACAGGAACATATCATAGAAAACAAAGGCATTGCACGAATCTACTAAATTCATAGAACAAAATTCCCTTACTGACCATGAGCCAAAAAGGCACAGAAGATATGATGGCACCCCTGTAAACATAGCAAGTTTCATTAACAGTTTCAGACTTAGCAGAAAACTGAGCATGGCATACACAGAATTATGAAGGCAGCTTTGTGAGCTCAAACTACTCACCACAACGATTGCACAACAATATAAGCATACTAACATGAAGAAGACATGTTCATGAAGCTAACCATGGCAAGAGAAAGTTCATAGCATGCACGTATCAATAGAAACAACCATGGCAAAATTGATTAACATGTAAACAATCTGCCAGGAACAAGTTATAGCAAAAGTAGAGCAAGATTAAGACATGCTAGGGCTCTCTATAATTGCAAACGGGGGCATGGATAGATAGAGCATAACCACATGTTCAAAACACCCTTACTAAAGATACTCAAAACAAGCATGGATCTCACTGTAGCATCATGTTTACATGGCATAAAAATAACAGCAGAACAAGGACTTAACAAAATCCTAAGTCCCTGAAAACAGCAATATCATGAAGGCTACTTTGCATGCTTGTGATAGTCACCACATTGATCACAAAAATACATGGAAAGCACCCCTGTAATGATGGCATGGCATATATCAAAACACATGTAGAGTTCATGCCCATATGAAGCACACATCAAATGTGACAAAAATGACAAATCATCATAATCTGATAAGTAGCAGCAGTAAACATTTCATAGCATTCTTGCATCAATGATTTGGGCATCAAGATGAACTCAAACAAGCATGCCACACTGGAATGAAATGAAGAGCACATCACAATGAACATTTTGATGTATCATATGCATGAAATGGAGCTACGTTCATGCAGTTATGATGCGATGAAAAAGGCCTGAAAATATCACAGATTCGGGAGAAAAACGACCTCGAGGGGGAAAAGTCAACAGCGGCAGTTCTTGTCGGAATCTCATCGGAGTTGACTGGAGAAGGTCGTGGGGGCGCCGTACGAGGTCGTGGACAACGGGGAAGGATGGAGGAGGTTGGCGTGAGGAGGATCTGGCCCGATTCGGCCGGATCCGGACGCGGCGGCGGACGGGGAGGCGGGGCGACACCGATCTCCGGCGGGACGAGCTCCGGCCGGCGAGGTCGCTGCAGGGCGGCGGAGGAGATGAGCGGCAGCGACCTGGCGCACGGGGCGGCGAGCGATGATCAGGCGGCGAGGTCGGGCGCGGACCGCGACGATGGACGGCGGAGGAGACGAAGCGGCGACGCGACGGGGTTCTGGTGAGGTCGGGCGCGGGCGGCGGCACACGTCAGAGCGGGCTGCGGCACACGTCGGAGCGGGCGGCGGAGCGCAGGGAACCCGAGTGGCGGCAGCGGGGCACTCGGGCCCGCGGGGCATGGCGGCGGGCGCGGTCGGGCTCGTGCGGGCCTACGATGGGCTCGGCGGGCCGCGGGCGCGGGGACAACGGCGACGGATAGGTGGCGGCTCCGGATTGGGCAGGGGCGGTGGCGGACATGTCCAGGTGTGGGGTGGACGTGTCCGGTGGCGCGAGGTGGAAGAAGACTAGGGTTTGGACTGCGAATTTGGAAGGGTTGCGCATATTTTTAGGTAGAGGGAGTTTGGAGTGTCCAAATGGAGTGTAGTTTTCGCCCACACGATCATGATCCAATGACGGAGGACATGGAAGTGGTTTGGATGGGCTATTGGGCCGTTTTGGAGGGGTGTTGGGCTACAACACACAAGAGGCTTTCCTGGTTACACGGTTAACCATTGGAGTATCAAACAGACTCCCAATGGCACGAAATTTGACAGGCGGTCTACCTGTAGTGTACCAAGGCCTGATAACCCACAAGTATAGGGGATCGCAACAGTTTTCGAGGGTAGAGTACTCAACCCAAATTTACTGATTTGACACAAGGGGAGCCAAAGAATATTCTCAAGTATTAACAGCCGAGTTGTCAATTCAACCACACCTGGAAACATAATATCTGCAGCAAAGTGTTCAGTAGCAAAGTAATATGATAGTGGTGGTAACAGTAGCAAAAGGTAACAATAGAAAAAGTAATATTTTTGGTGTTTTGTAGTGATGATAGCAATAGCAACGGAAAAGTAAATAAGCGAAGAACAATATATGGAAAGCTCACAGGCAATGGATCGGTGATAGAGAATTATGCCGGATGCTGTTCATCATGTAATAGTCATAACCTAGGGTGACACAGAACTAGCTCCAATTCATCAATTTAATGTATGCATGTATTCCGAATATAGTCATACGTGCTTATGGAAAAGAACTTGCATGACATCTTTTGTCCTACCCTCCCGTGGAAGCGGGGTCCTAGCGGAAACTAAGGGATATTAAGGCCTCCTTTTAATAGAGTACGGGACCATAGCATTAACACATAGTGAATACATGAACTCCTCAAACTACGATCATCACCAGAAGTGGTACCGATTATTGTCACTACGGTGTTGCCGGATCATAACATAGTAGTTGACTATAGACTTGCAAGATAGGATCAAGAACTCACATATATTCATGAAAACATAATAGGTTCAGGTCTGAAATCATGGCACTCAGCCCCTAGTGACAAGCATTAAGCATAGCAAAGTCATAGCAACATCAATCTCAGAACATAGTTGATACTAGGGATCAAACCCTAACAAAACTAACTTGTTTACATGATAAATATCATCCAACCCATCACCGTCCAACAAGTCGACGATGGAGTTACTCACGCACGGCGGTGAGCATCATGAAATTGGTGATGGAGGATGGCTGATGATGACGATGGCGACGGATTCCCCCTCTCCGGAGCCCCGAACGGACTCCAGATCAGCCCTCCCGAGAGAGTTTAGGGCTTGGCGCCGGCTCCGTATCGTAAAACGCGATGAATCTTTCTCCCTGATTTTTCTCTCTCCGAACACGAATATATAGAGTTGGAGTTGAGGTCGGAGGAGCTATAGGGGGCCCACGAGGTAGGGGGCACGCCCAGGGGTGCAGGCGCGCCCCCCACCCTCGTGGCTAGGGTGTGGGCCCCCTGGCCTTGATCTTTTGCCAGTATTTTTTATTATTTCCAAAAATACGCTAAGTGGAGTTTCAGGTTATTCCTAGAACTTTTGTTTCTGCACATAAATAACACCATGGCAATTCTACTGAAAACAGTGTCAGTCCAGGTTACTTCCATTCAAATCACGCAAGTCAAAGTGCAAAACAAGGGCAGAAGTGTTTGGAAAAGTAGATACGACGGAGACGTATCAAGGCCACTTGGCAAATCTCGGTCCATCCCGAGATCGTTTAACACCCGTTCACGAAAAGAGACAAGAGGGGTGCGCCGGTGCATGAGGGAGTGCGGATTGCGAAATGGACAACGGGGAATATGCTTGAATGCATGAGACAAACACGAATGCAAATGCGATGCACATGATGACATGATATGAAATGCATGACATGAACAAAATGCAAAACGAAAGACAAAAACCCAACCATGAAGGGAATCTCATATCGCATCTCCGGAAAAAGCAAGAGTCAAAGTTACAAATATGGAAAGTTGTATCCGGGGAATTACAGAAGCTCTTGCGCACCCCTACCTAGTGCGCCAAATGTCGGATTTCGGGTTCCAGCAAAACCCTTGAGGTTCGAACACTCGGGTGCGCACGAAGATCTCTCCCCCTCTTCTAGTTCACGTACTCACAGCTTAGCTCGACGAACCCAAAGAACGCGAGACACAAGATTTATACTGGTTCGGGCCACGTTGTGGTGTAATACCCTACTCCAGTGTGGTGTGGTCGATTGCCTCGGCTGAGGATGAATAGTTACATGGGAAGAACAGCCTCCTAAGGAGAGGTGTTCTTGTGCGTGGTGAACTTGTGTGGTTCGGAATGATCTGGGTCTAAATCCGTTTCCTCCCTTGGTGGTGGCTAGTCCTATTTATAGAGGCCTTGGTCCTCTTCCCAAATAATGAGCGGGAAGGGATCCCACAACGACCAAATTTGAAGGGAGACAACTAGTACAAGCATTCCTGACAAAAGTGCTCTTCGCCTGACAAAGCCTCTGGTGGTGACGCCGCCCTGGGCTCCACGGTGACCTCCGTCTTGCCGTCCTACTGGTCTTGGTCTTGTTGCACCGATATGGAAATATTTGCCTGATGCCTCGGGACTCCTCGCCTGTGCTTGCCCCTTTAGCACCAAAGAGGAAACGAGTACACTACGCGCTGGCGCCCGCCTGGTTTCGGTCGTCATGGCTTGCATCACAGGAACGTCGCAAGGTGCCCCTCGCCTTGATCTCTCCGCCCCTCATGAGCCAACCTGGTGAGGCCGCCCCTAAGAAGGTCTTGCGTCGTCTGCCTCGCGAGGCTTGGCTCCTCGCGTGGGTCTTGAATGTTTGCCGGTGAAGATGGAATGTACAGGGCCGCTGGTGGAGCCACGCTGCGGGCCGCAGGCAGGCAAGTCTGTGGACCCCCATTCCCAGAATGACGACATAGGCCTCGGTTCGATGATGGCCGTGTGCATGTCCATCGAGCATGCAGCCAGCCACAGGGCGCTCAACATATCCATACACGAACAACAGAGGTCGAGGATGTCACATGGGAGATTGCTCCAATCACGTCTCATATGGATGTTGTGAGGTTCGCGTTCAGCCATGGTGGAGTTTGGAAGGTCGGGTTTTGGGGGCCTTTATTTACGGGGGAGAAGGCTCTCTGTGCTAGAGCGGCTAGCGAGGGAATAGTGGTACTACATGAGGCAAGCGAGGCGAGGGTACGCGGGGGCACAGTGAGAGGATGAAGAGTGACCTCAGGATCTCCGGCGAGACGGAGATGGAGATGGAGTGGTGCTAGGGGAGAGGGAGACGAGGTGAGGCATGCTATACAACGGCAGGGACAGTGACTATAAAGTGCACAAGGTGAGGCTAACTATGGTAACCCAGACACGCCGCCCGGACTGCTGTCACCTCGGGCGCAGGGTCTTGTCATTTCACTATGAGGACCGGCTAAATAATAGTATTTTGAGCATCAAGTTTACCACAATTGTACTACTACTACCAGTAGGAGTAGTAGGAACATGAGTAGTGCTCCGGTAAAGGGACACATGTATCGATGTTCAAAAAAAAGGGACACATGTAGCGCTAGAAGGATGGGAACGTACAGGGACAGGCCCCACTCCTGAGTCTACCTGCGTAGCCTTTTCGTTTAGTCTACCTAGCCATCTAATCAACTTCCCGCAGGCCACTTCTCCCATTTACTTCTCCATCGGGAACCGATTTTCTTCGGCTTCTTCACCACTCCTTTGTCTTCATTTGCATCCAAACCACACTGCATTCACATTGATTTAACCTCTTCACATCATCCTGGAGTAATTCTGAAGCCCCTATAAATAATCATCTTCTTCAGTTAGACTAGCCATCTAATCCTAATTCTCCAAACCATGGCCATCCGGTCCAGCGGTTCCAAATGGCTAAAGAGATCGAGTTGCAAGTTTTTAGCATCCAACATGTCTTCGTCGAAGGCTCGTTGAGCATAGTTGCCATAGTCACCGACCACCCAAGGGTTGATCGGAAGTGGATCAACAATGTATGCAACTCCCTCCAAAAGGTGGAGATGAAGGTCATCGGTCTCGACGCACAGTACACGGACCGTGCCACTGGGAAGATCCAACGTGCCGCCGTCCTTTAGCTATGCCTCGAAGATGATGTTTTGGCGTACCACATCATACACGCGCCCTGCATACTAGGTGAGCTTCACGATTTCTTGTCTCGGGAGGACACATACTTTTGTGGGGCAGCCATCGCAGGGGACAAACAGAAGTTGGAGCTGTACAACCTTGATTTGAAAAGCATTGCTGACGTATAAACCAAAATAAAAATTCCTGTAGAAGATTGTGATAAACCGACACCATCCCTATTTGACGTACCAAATTTTGTGCTCAGAAAAAAAATCTTTAGAAGGGTGACGAGACGCTAGCATTAAGGTCGTCTGGATGGGAGAATTATCCCACGTATGAGCGGATAAAATATGCTGCCCTCGATGCCCGTGTGAGTTTCGAGATAGCTGCAATGTCCAGAGAGCTTCTTGCGAAGCCGTCTCCCACAGAAAATGAGAACAAGAAGAAGAAGAAGAAGAAGAAGAAGATGCTACACCAGTAGTAGGGCATTATGGATGGATGAACTATTTCCTCTATTGTAAAAAATTATTCCCTCTCTATGTACATTGATATAGATGGACTATTTCGATGGTGTTCATGTCTTTGGAACAAGTAGTAGTGTGGGTCTGCTTGACTATAATGAACTATTTATCTCCCTAGATATCTCTACTATTCCTTCTAGTGATCGGTATGCAATGCATGTGTCCGTAGACATGACAACCTGTCCATGGAAGTTCAACTACGACGACCATCACGTTTCATCCACTGCCACTCGCAATTCCCATGACGCCGCTCCAACCCATGGCACCACGTCCCCCGACGTGCGTCTCACCTCTCTCGGCCGCACCGCCCCTCTGCCTTTGTGTGCATGACATGTGGGCCAACTGAAATGTGGCGAGCATCAAGTTTCTACAACGGCCATACTCTTGAAAAAAAGTTTCTACCACAGCCACACGCGATTCCCATGACGCCGCTCGAACCCATGACACCACACGTCCCCCGACCTGCAGCTCACCGCTCTCGGCCCCACTGCCCCTCTGCCTTCGGGAGCATTACAAGTGGACCAGCCACCTATCAGGTCCACTTGTTATTGACTCAAAGGCAGGTGTCGTAAGGCGCTGAAGCTCAGACCCGAGGGCCGCGAGAGGTAAATGTAACTCTTGCGCCAAGCCTTGTGGTGCTACCGCTGCATGAACTCGTGGAAAACTCGAGATTTGTTTCTTTACTATACATGCACGCAATGATTTAATGGACACTGTAATCTCAACATGTGATGGGGAGCTCTAAATTTGAATTTGAAACTTATAAAACGAAAAAATTCAAAACAAATAAACTAGGAGAGAGGGAGTATACCGTAGGATGTGTCCGATCTGAAACAAGACCCCTGGTTTGTCACCGCGAAGATGCGGTTAGGAAGGAGCACAACGTCTTCATACTCATACGGCAACAAATAGGCCGCAGAGAGCATCGTCCACCTTTGACTGCCATGTGCAAGGTTTGTGTTATCTTCTTCAACCTCACTGTGGTTCCATCGTACCAATTTAGGCGGTGGCGTGTTGCATGGCTGATCCCAATGTTGGTCAAAGGTTCTACGAGAATGGTGTCACCGTTTTAAATGTTGTGCAAATTGATGTTGGTACCCTCCCATACATATGCAAGCTAATCTCCACTCGCAACGAGCCTAACCTGTGAAATAGTGGGCAGGGGTTAGGAAATGGACACGAAAGTAATCTTTAGAATGCATTTACTACATGATCAAACTCATCTTACCTGCTCATCAGACAAAATTTGAGTGCCCTTGAATGTCGGCATGTCATGGGGCGTCAACTTGCAACTATGGCCACGCCGTGCTGGAGAGACCCCCAAGGAAACACCTTCATGCGTTGCACGGAACATCAAGATGCATTTGCATGAGTAATTTATCTTGTGAGAGAAAAGGATGAATGAGGGAATGCCTTATTTTCAAATGTGGAGAGGGCTGTAGGTTTCTTTTTGCAAAATTGCCACAGTTTTCTTCCTATCCACCAGATATAAATGGGACAGCCTATATTGCAGGGTGGCAGGCACACCATCATCACCAACTCTGTTTTTTAATAAGAGTAGAGACTAGCAAGATGCCCATGCATTGCACAGAGCATCAAGATCTTGTGGGGGAAAAGGATGAACGAGGGAAGGCCTTATCTGCAAATGTGGACAGGAGTGCGGGTAAATTGTCATAGTTTCCTTCCTCTCTGTTAGATATAGATCGGATAGGGGTGTGGGTATTTTTTTGCGAAATTGCCATAGTTTCCTTCCTATCCGTCAGATATAAATTGGACGGCCTATACTGCAGGACGGCAGGCACACCATCATCAACAACTCTGTTTTTTTATAAGAGTAGAGTAGAGATAGAGATAGAGACTACTACTACCAATGTGTTGGCCCGTGCATTGCAATGGATCCAAAGTAGTAGAATAATACTTGTTCACGGGCTTGAAATATAAACACTCTAGTTTTGATATACATATATCAATAAAAGTAAATCATGCTTCACCCAACATATATTCCTCGGGCTGTTTTGATGGTTTGAAGAAAACAAGTTTAAAAAAAAATTGGAGCTGTTTTTTTACATTTTGTAGCGTGGCACGGCATCCGGTGCACATAAGCGTCTGAAAAATATTTGAGTTTGGGTCGGTGGCACACCCTGCGGCAAGATGCCCGTGTGGGCTTCTTTTATAACTAGCAAGATGCCCGTGCCTTGCAGGGAACATCAAGATGCATTTTTTTTACAAAACACCTGTTGTGATTGACCCTTGCAGGAGTAATCCCATGTGTAAAAACTAATGATATCTTGAGAATTTTATCAGAAAAATGGTATCCTTGGAACAAGTTTTCTCTACTAATGCTCCTTGCAGTGAGCGGTATGCAATGCATGTGTGAGCAGACATGATAGCTTGTCCTTGGAAGTTGAACCACGACAACCATCATGTTTCTTGTTTCTACCACTGCCACACCCACACGCGATTCCGACGACGCCGCTCCAACCCACAACACGATGTACCCCGACATGTGCCTCATCCCTCTCAACCACACCGCTCCTCTGCGTTTGTGTGCATGACATGCGGGCCAGCTGAACTGCGGCGACCATCAACTTTCTACCACAGCCACACCCGATTGGACGCGGTTTGCCTGCCCCGCTCCTGTGCTCCGATCTGTACTCCCGCACCATCAATTTTTCATCCAGTGGCTATGAAACATTTCATCCCCGGAATCAATCCTTAGCTGGAGTACTTCTGTACTACAGGTAGTACCTGCCGGTGTGGCCATCTACGCCTCGTAACGCCTCAACACCCAGCTGTGGCACCCTCGCCACAGCCACACCACCACTGGCCGGTTCATCTCGAACGAGTGAGTCGCGAACCATGCCACCACCATGAGAATGACATGTGGGCCATTCACATTTAAGGCCCACATGTCATTGACTCATAGGCTGGTGCACTAAGCCACTAAAGCTCGGTCACGTGGGCCCCGAGAGGGAAATGTAACTCATGCGGCAGGCCTTATGGTGCTCCCGCAGTACGAGATCATGCCTAACCCAAATCTCTACTCTCTATATCTATATCTATATCTATATCTATATCTATATACTTATACTTATACTTACTCTTATAAAAAATAGAGTTGGTGATGATGGTGTGCCTGCCATCTTGTAATATAGGCCGTCCGATTTATATCTAACGGATAGGAAGGAAACTATGGCAATTTTGCAAAAAGATACCCACACTCCTCTCCACATTTGCAAATAAGGCCTTGCCTCGTTCATCCTTATCTCCCACAACATAAACTACTCATACAAATGCATCTTGATTTTCCGTGCAACGCATGGGCATCTTGCTAGTTATAAATAAATAACACTATATCAACGAGCCCTATCAGGCACCAAATTTCTTGGCTTCAATGCTACAGCTAGATCTTCCCCTCATTTCTGTTTTCCAACCCGGCCGCGGGCGGGGTGCCGTTTCCCAATAGTCGGTTTGCTCAACAGCGGTCCCACATGAAAGTGAAAATGGTAGGCAGCATGCTTTCCCTAGCTATGTGGCGTGCCGGACGGGCCGTGGAGTACTCCTGATTCCTGGGTGTGTGGGGGTGCGACGCGAACGCGGCAGGCCTTTTCCTTTTACTGGCAATGTGCCAGTGCGTTGCGACAAATCCAAAGTAGTAGAATAGTAGTACTTGCTCACAGACTTGAAAGAAATCACTCTTGTTTTGATATACTCCTAATATATTACTTTTCACTCAAAATATATTTCTCAGGCTATTTGATGAGGTGAGGGAGGGATGTGGTTGCTTTCAAGATAATAAAGGGGTTTTCTGTAAATTGGAGCAGAGAAGTGGGCTATTGTTGCAAAAATGCCCCAACTTACCTCACAACCGTTAGATCCAGATCTAATGGTCAGAAACGACAGATGGCAGACACACCACCATCACTAACTGAGTCTTTCATAGGAGTAGGAGTAGAGAAAAATGTATAAATTGTAACAATTGGTTATGCTCCTTGGCACGATCGATAGATAGAAATAACGATTACCTTCAAAAAAAAGATAGAAATAACGATTGGAAACGCTAGGGCGGGGCTATTTCCTCCAGATAAGTAGGGTACGTAGTAGCTAGGTTGGCGCATCATCGTTTTGGTCACATGCGGTCCGACATGTTCTAGTATTTCTAGCAAGATGCCCGTGCATTGCACGGAGTTGATGGAAAAGGTAAGCACAACTTATAAATTAACGGATGGAGTACTAGTTACTGTGATGCATAAAATTAAGCAAAGGGATCGCACATGTCGGTATTGATTGGAACGAGAATGCAATAGCACAATAAGAATGAAGGCCACGATGATGCGACCGCAGTGGTGGTTACAGGAGGCAAGAAGAAAGATGCATCCATCAACGTACGACCTCATCCTCCTCAACTTAGTGCGCCGGGCCACTGATCGGCGGCTAAGGAGTGGCGGCTTTTGTGGCGAGGTCAAGGTGCTTCTCAGCAAAGGCATCCAAGGCTTCCAGCCGGTTGAGGAAGGCCAACGTCGTAGCGTCCTTAATGGCCTTGTAGATACCTATGTACACGATTTGCTCATACATGTGGATGTGTAGGTCGACGAATTCTTGCAGGGCGAGGCGGCTCGTGGTGAGTGCAACCTCCAGGTGGACATTTTTCATGGCATCGGCGGGCAGTTGTAGGGCCACCAGTGCTTGAAAGAGGTTCCAGCCATGGAGGCCAATTAGGGTGGCACGCAATGAGGAGCCCGGGCGCGCGGGCTGGAGGAGTACGGCGATGTCGTCCCCAAGCTTCTTGAGTACGGTGAACTTGTTGGTGGTAGCAACGATCATCTGGTCCAACTGAGAGTCATAGTTGGCATCCACGGCGGCCATCCACCAGCCGGTCGCAAACACCGTCTGGAGACGATCCTCGATGCCATGCCGCAGGCTGGCGTCATGGACCATCTGGCACAGCCGCTTGCCGCTCGCGCGCATCGCTGCCATGGGTTTGGAGTGAGAACTTTTGCGCTTAGTGTAGGTGCTTAGGCAAATGCTTAGGTGTGTACAATGTGGTAGATGCATTGGAATGGAGGGGCGCCTTTATATGAGTGCAAACTATGTTGCATTCACATCGTGCAGCCTCTTTTCCCGGTCCTACTCCCATTGCTTCCCTCATGCATGCATGATGCTAATTGAAGGAGGACGCATCATTGGCCGTTCAACATTTCAGGAACCGCTACCCCTCCATCGTCTGCATTAAACCATATCGGGAACAACGCTTCCTGCTGTCAAATCAAATAGTACTATGCCGCCCACTACACGCCTGGCTGAACACGCCTCCTCGCCTCCATCAAACCCCTCTGTTAAACCCTCATGCAAACGAAGAAAGCTACTCCGGCCACACATCCATTCATGACCGGGCCGAAATTAAATGCAACATTGGTCGAGCTCCTCCCGTCCGCCCTCAGTTTAAACGCGGCCAGATGCCAGCCAAGCTCCTACCGTCTTCCCTCTATTTAAACGAGGCCAGACAGACATCGGGCAAGAATCGCACCCCTCTGCCGCTCCCTCTCTCCTCCTTCACCATTTCTTCCAGTCTTCCGATGGCTTCCAAGGAGCTGTTCTCTGGCATACTACCCGGTTGAGTGGCCCATTGAGCCCTCTGGATACGGGCGAGGCTGCTTGGTGCTTCATCAACCTCGCTTGGACCGACGGAGCCAGTTGTCGCCCCAATCCGACGCGTGGTTCATCAACTCACCACTCCAGTTTAGCTCGATGAGGAGTGGCGAGTTTCTCCACGCCCGTACGGCGGTGAGCACTCTGTCGGCATTCTGGGAAAGGGGGTCCCCAGACTTGCCTGCCCGCGGCCCACGGCGTGGCTCCACTAGCGGCCCTGTACGGCCCATCTTCACGAGCAAACATTCAAGACCCTCGCGCAGGGCCAAGCCTCGCGAGGAGGTCGGCGCGAGACTTCTTCAGGGGCGGCCTTACCAGGCTAGCTCGCGAGGGGAGGAGATATCAAGGCATGGGACACCTCGCGAGGTACCTGTGGTGCAAGCCATGACGACTGGAACCAGGCGGGCGCCAGCGTGCGTAGTGTCCTCGTTTCCTCTTTGGTGCTAAAGGGGCAAGCGCAGGCGAGGAGTCCCGAGGCATCATGCAAAGGTTTCCATATCGGTGCGACAAGACTAAGACCAACAGAACGGCAAGACGGAGGTCATCGTGGAGCCCGAGATGGCGTCACCACCAGAGACTTTGGTAGGCGAAGGCTACTTTTGTGAAGATAGCTTGTACTAGTTGTCTCCCTTTGAATTTGGCCGTTGTGTGATCCCTTCCCGCTCAATATTTGGGAATAGGACCAGGGACTCTATAAATAGGACTAGCTACCACCATAGGGAAGGAGATTCCGATCCTCGACCACACAAGCACACCAAGCACGAGAACACCTCACCTCGCAAGGTTGTTCCTCCCTTGTACTGTTCATCCTCAGCTAAAGAGGCAATCCACCACACCACAATGGAGTAGGGTATTACACCACAACGGTGGCCTCAACCAGTATAAATCTTGAGTCTCATGTTCTTTGGGTTCGTCGAGGTAGGCCTTGAGATCGTAGAGTGTGCGAGCTAGAGAGGGTGAGAGATCTTCGTGTGCACCCCAGTGTTCGAACCTCAAGGGTTTTGCCGGAACCCAAAATCCGACATTTGGCGTGCCAGGTAGGGGTGCGCCGAAACTTTCCTCTTCGTTCCATGCTTCACCGCTCCATGTTCTTGGCCGACGCTCGTCGGGCCTGTGCTGAGCGCCGGGCCGCTCCCACCGCTCGTGTCGCTTAGACAGCCCCTGTCGGCGGACCTCCCCGTCGTTCTCCGTCACCCGCCGCCAACGCCGCCACCGGCCCGGCGGAAAATGAGTAGCAAGCCTCTTCACTGCACCCCTCTGTGCGGCAAGATGGTCGCACCGCCACCCCATCGCTGACTCCGGCTGTCTCATCGTCTCACACTCGCCACGGTCCCACGGACGCATAGGCCACGCTGCTCATGGCACGCGAGCTCCTGCGCTGCTGCCCGGTCGACGACCTCTACGAGGACTGGTTGGACCGCATTGCCGATCTCGCCAGTGCTGAGGGGGGCTCTCCAGCACCATCCCTCTCGCTGCCTCGCCTGCCCCGGCTGCAGGCGACGTGGCTCATAGAGCGCCTCCGCCCCCTCAGCACCAAGATGGCACCCTCGCGCCGAGGCGCGCGGCTCAGGGAGCGCCTCTGCCTCCCCCACGTCAAGACGGCATCCTCTCTCCAAGATGCACAGCCCAGCGGCGTGATCCTCCGCGCCATGTGCCTGCACACGAAGAAAGAAGTTGCCAGGAGGCCCCCCACGTCAGGACCGCTTGCTACGGCAGAGCCACGTGTCACTTGTCGTGGCGCCACAGGGATGCCAAGGTCAAGCTCCGCCTCTGTGAAGGGCCCCAGTGGCCGCTGCAGGCTGCCGTGCCTTCACTCTTGAGCTGCGCTGCGTCGTCTGGCCGGGCAAGTTCAAGCCGGATCTGCCCCCTCACTATGACAGCACCCCCTACCATGTGGAGTTTCTGCAGCTCTACGAGCTAAGAATCGAGGCGGCCAACGACGACGAAAAGGTCATGGTGAACTGGTTTCCCATGGCTCTCAAGGACGGTGCCCGCTCATGGTTCCTGAACCTGCCCCCAGGCTCGATTTCCTCCTGGGAGGAGCTACGCAGCCACTTCATCGCCAACTTCCAGGGCACTCACGACCGCCCCCCGGTCAAGCAACAACCAGGAGAAACCCTGCAGAAGTACATCTAGCGCTTCAACATTGCACGTATCAAGATCCCCAAGGTGAAGGACAAGGCCATCATCTCAGTGTTTTCTGACGGCGTCCGCGAAGTCAAGATGAAGGAGGAGCTCGCCATCCATGAGGAGCTGTGCACTACCTTGGAGCTGTTCAACATAGCAACCAAGTGTGCGAGGGCTGAGGAAGGGCGTCTCTCCCTCCTCGAGCTCCTCGCCGCGGATCCAGAGGAGAAGAAGGCCAAGGTCAAGGAAGTGAAGCACAAAGGAGTGGCCGTACTCGCGGAAGAACCGGACACCAAGCGTGGTCGAGATCTTCCCGAGTCATCCAAGGGCAGCTGTACATTCTACGCCTTCCACAACGTGCGCACACATAACACCAACGATTGTCAAGAGCTCAGGGCCATTCGAGATGGACGCTTCGGTCGACGCCCCAAGCGCAACGACCGGGGCTACGGCCAAGGAGGTGGACGAGGTGGAGGACGTTGGGACGAACGTGGGCCCCGCCAAAAGTGGCATGACGAACCTCGTGAGGATCATTGGTAGGACCAGCCTCATGAGGGCGCCTGGAGGTACTAGCCTCTTGAGGATCGTCCTCAGGGCAACCCTGGCTTCCCTCCTCTGCTGCCGCCAAGAAGGAACGACGACCATTAGCAGGACGAAGGGGCTGGGGGGCTTTCAAGAGCCACGCGCCATCGCTTGCATCCTGGCTGGCACTTAGGCCCCAGCCTCCCAGCGCATCTTCAAGCAGTTCACCCGCGAAGTGAATGCAGCCCTCCCCAAGCTCGAGGCTACGCGCCCGCTCAGGTGGTCGAAGTACGCCATCACCTTTAGCTCGATGCACCAGCTCAAATGCGCGGCAACCGCGATGCTCTGTTCAACTGTCATCAGCAATGTCAAGTCACCAAGATCCTCATCGACGGTGGCGCAGGACTCAGTGTCCTGTCCATCGAAATGTTCGACAGCCTTCAAGTGCCATACGATCAACTCCTGCCCACCAAGCCTTTCTCAGGAGTGACAGACGGCTCCACCACCGCGATAGGGCAAGTTCGCCTCCCTGTCACCGTCAGCCAGTGTGACAACTACTACACTAAGCTTGTCCACTTCGATATCACCCACATCCGCCTGCCGTACAATGCCATCCTCGGGAACCCAACACTGGCCAAATTCATGGCTGTCACCCACCATGGCTACAACGTCCTCAAGATGCCGGGAAGCGGCGGAATCATCACGGTCCCCTACAAAGAAAGAGACGTGGTGTGCTCCCTCGAGCGCGCCTTCCAAGCTGGATCAATCGAAGACCCTGACAACGCGGGTGCGCAGTACCCTCCTTAGGCCAATGATAAGAAGAAGAAGCAGCTACTCCGCATCGGGCCTCAGGGGAGCGGCACCTCTAGAGGCGCCACTTCAGGATCCGCACCAGTGCCTGGGGCACCTCCTTCCCTCATGTAGGGAGGTGCTCCCGGTGCCCTCCTCGGGGAAGGCTCGGGGGCTCTCTTCTGGAGGGCCTCGGACCTGGCCAACATCAAGAGGGAGGCGATCGGGCACCATGTGGAGGCGTTCTTCGCGGCACGTTTCCCTCAGGAGGACCCCAAGGGAGGAGCGCCCGGCATTCAGGAGTTCATCACCAAGGCATCTCAGGAGCTTCAGGAAGCAAGAGCAATACGCGACGACCGCCGCCCACCTAGCATTGCTCCCCGCCCAGGCGAGGGTGGTGAGCTGCGCGTCTGCATCGACATCCCAGGGCTCAATAGGGCCACATCTCAGGAGCGCTTCTGGCCTTCGCGTGCTGTCGGTGTCCTGGGAGTGGGGGTCCCCAGACTTGCTTGCCGGCAGCCCACGGCGTGACCAAGCCGCTAGGCCGTACGACCCATCATCACCAACAAAGCACCCAAGACCCTCGCGAGGGTCCAAGCCTCGCGAGGCGGACGACTCAAGGCCTCCTCGGGGTGGCCTAGCCAGGCAGGCTCACGAGGAGCGGAGATATCATGGTGGGGCAAACCTCACAAGACCCTCGTGACGTGAGCCATGACGCACGACACCAGGTGGGCGCCAGCGCGCGCAGCGTCCTTGTTTCCTCTTTGGTGCTAAGGAGGCCAGCGCAGGCGAAGAGTACCGAGGCATCAAGCAAAGGTTGCTATATTGGTGCAACGAGACCAAGAACAGGAGGACGGCAAGACGGAGGTCATTGTGGAACCCGATACGGCGTCACCACCAGAGCTTTTCGTAGGCGAAGACCACTTTTGTTAGGATATCTTATACTAGCTGTCCTCCTTCAAATTTGCCCGCCATTGTTGGCTGCCTTCCTGCTCGATATTTCGGAAGGGGACCAGGGCCTATATAAGTAGAGCTAGCCACCATAGTAGGGAAGGATCTCATCTCACCTTAGCTTGATCCAACCCGATCGAGAGCCTACACACAAGAACACCTCGACCTCAGGAACTGTTCTTCCCTTGTACTGTTCATCATCAGCCCTAGAGTTAATCCACCACCACCACACTGGAGTAGGGTATTACACCACAACGGTGGCCCGAACCAGTATTAACCTCGTGTATTTCTGTGTTGCGAGTTAATCTAGTTCGTCCGCGAGATCTTAGTCAGCTAGGGCGTAGATTGGTAGGAAGGAAAGAATTCGCGCGCACCCCAGTTTTCGAACCTTAAGGGTTTTCCGGAACCCCACATCCGAAATTTGGCGGCCAGGTAGGGGTGCGCCGGAGCTCCTCCTCCACCGGCCAACTCGTCGACGCCCCTCAGCCACGATGACCGGCGACTCAAGAGCCGGCTCCGACTGCTGGGCAGCCTGGCCGGCCCGGGTAGCGCCGCCTACCCATGAAGGTCTCGACCCCGCACTCCAGGCGGCACGGGCGCCGCCAAACTCCACCGGCCGCAGGCAGCACGGCCAGGCGTCCTCCACCCTCACCCCGGGAAGGTACGGGCCGCCGCAAGAGTGGCGAGCCATGCCGCAGCAACGGCACCACACTCAAGGCGGGAGCAAGCAAACATGCGGGCAACGCTCACCGTGGCAAGGGAGCTGCTGTGGTGCAGGCTGATGGAAAGTGGTTGGGACACACTGCTGGAGCGTTTTGCCGAGCTGCTGGATGCAGCAGCGTCGGGAGCACCACCCTTCTGCTATCGACTACCTCCCCAGGCCGCTGCAGGGCCGCGCGGAGAACCTCATCACAAACGTGCGCCATCAACTATGCCCGGGGGCTTCATCAACATTAGCATGGCCAGCGGCGTAGGAGGCTCCGACTCCCCCATGCCGCCCGCGGCGGGCACGGTCGCAAGTGCCGCCCCCACGGTCCCAGCCGGATGCCGTACAGTCATCCCCAGGGCGCCACCATGGGTCAAGCAACATGGAGGGCGGGGCGCCACGGCGAGGTGTACGGGGTGACGGCCCCGGAAGCCTACGTGCCCCGCATGATGGACCAAGGGTACGCACTAGATGACGACCCTGGCTCATTCATTGGAGAAGATTGAGGAGAGGGGCGCTAGGATTCTAAGCCTACCAAGAACCAACGGAGAACCACAATGATCGCGCCGATAACGGCAACTACAGGGTACCGCTAATCTCTCAGGAACAGGCTTATGCTAACCATGGGCTGTAGATGAATCAGGTTGGAGCGTCGATCAACGACCCTGGCACGGCGGTGCCCATTCCGACAAGGGAGACACACTGGGTGCCGCTGGGAGGAAGCCAGGAGCAAGGCCCCTCCCAAAGGCACATGAAACCAGGGGACACCCGGAGGTAGGCCCTCTGTCGGGTTGCTTCGACAACCCTTCCCTCGGCAGAGGACCCGTGGTCACCGAGGGAACCGCTGGCGTCCCCTTTCCCTCCTTTGTGTCGTCCTGGTGACCGGTTGGATCAAAGGAGGTCGAGGGTGGCGCAAGGTGGGGCCCTCGACTGGCGATATGAAGCAAGGCCAGTACCTATGAAGAAGACCCGGTGCCTGTGAAGCTCGCCGCCCGTGACACTCTCACGCAATAATGAGTTGGGGCTGTACATGCCCCGGAGTCTCAGGAGCGCCGGCCTCAGGCCCTGGGGCTCCCTCCATGCCTAGTGGCAGCACTTAGCTCCGCGCTGGTGAGAAGACGTGAAGACCCGAAGACTAGACTAGGTTTCGGACACGGCCTTTTGCTCTGGATCTCTCTTTCTGTGCCTTTGCTTTCTGGATCTGTACTTAAGTTGAAGGTGAATTTTTATCGATGCGCACCAGGGGTGCTTTTTCTCGTTCGAGCCATTTCTTGCCTTCTGGATCTTGTTATGTTTGTGAATCATGTCCATCGCCTTTGCCTCGCAAAGCTCTTCGTGAGCCGGACCACGCAAAGCGCACGCTCGTCAAGCACGCGGTAGCACTGCGCTAGGTGCTCACCTCTTATGCCCCCCCTCAAACGGAGCGATAAGCTCCGCAGGATTCTCAGGAACTCATCGCCTCATGACCCAACCCTAAGCTGGCGCTGACTAAGGTAAACCACGTCGGGGAGCTCACCCCCAGCTTCATGAGCTCACGAGGACACATACACACATTGCATAGGAAAGTAAAAACTGCAATTTGCTTACACGAGGGGCACCCCCTCTCAAAATGCTCTTACAAAGTCTTCCAAGGGCCACGCCCGAGTTTTGCGTGCAGGATGAAACAACAGACGAACATGGGATCAGCCAGAGATATCACTCTCTACATCACCCACGGATGCGCCACTCGTGTCGTCGTCATCTCCGTCAGAATCGCCGCCGCTGTCGGTGTCAAAACCAGCGGATCTCTGGTAGGGGGTCCTGAACTATGCGTCTAAGGCGGATGGTAACAGGTGGCGGGGGACACGATGTTTACCCAGGTTCGGGTCCTCTTGATGGAGGTAATACCCTACCTCCTGCTTGATTGATCTTGATGATATGAGTATTACAAGAGTTGATCTACCACGAGATCGTAGAGGCTAAACCCTAGAAGCTAGCCTATGGTATGATTGTTGTTGTCCTAGGGACTAAACCCTCCGGTTTATATAGAGACCGGAGGGGGATAGGGTTACACATAATCGGTTACAAGGGAGGAGATCTACATATCCGTATTGCCAAGCTTGCCTTCCACGCCAAGGAGAGTCCCATCCGGACACGGGACGATGTCTTCAATCTTGTATCTTCATAGTCCAAAAGTCCGGCCAAAGTCCGGCTGTCCGGAGACCCCCTAATCCAGGACTCCCTCAGTAGCGCCCGAACTAGGTTTCAATGACGATGAGTCCGACATGCAGATAGTCTTCGGCATTGCAAGGCAGGTTCTTCTCCAAATTCTGAATATCTGCTGAGTAGTTTCTAGCTCCCCATAAATATTTCACTTCTTGGCTTCCACGCCCAATAAGGACTATCTTCCACGTGTCGAGCAAATGCGAGGAGCCAGGGCATTTTTACATTCGCCACCCTAGCCATGTAAGTAAACTGTCTATTAAAGAGACGGGGATTCTTAGATCCAGACCACACCATCCTCCCACGACGAGTATCCATCGGAACACGCTCAGAAAGATCCATTCCAACATGGTCGGCCATCGCAGCTCCTCCTCCCGCTCCCATATCCCTAAGCCCAGTGATTGGGAGAAGTGTTCCATCCCGCACAACCAATTAGTAGAGTTACAGACCAAGGGATTTCTCCCTCTAGCGTATATGGTCCCCGTTCGAGCCGGGCACGCCACCTATAATGGCGGGGAGCAAGCGGAGAGCTTCCCCAATGCCTCCAAGGGGGAGCGGGTATGCCTTGTCCCTTATTTACTAAGGGGACTTGGATTTCCAATCCACCCGTTCCTCCGCGGGCTCCTGGAGTTTTATGGCCTCCAGTTGCATAATTTCACCCCCGCTTCCATATTACACATCGCTGGTTATGTTGCCCTTTGTTAGCTGTTTCTGAGCCACGAAGCTCATTTCGAGCTCTGGAAGAGGCTATTCTGCCTTGTGCCCCGTACACAGAAGGGGTCAATATATCAAGTGGGAAGAGCCGAAATATGGCGCATCGTCGGGACCGGATACCTGTCCGGTACCCCGAAGAAGACGTCCGAAGACTGGCCTTCGGAGTGGTTTTACATGGAGGACGTCCCCCTTCCAAATCCTATTCGGATGGGTCTTCCCGAGTTTGAGAATGCCCTTTGAAGAAACGCCGAAGCTGGCGCCCACAGAGCCCTTAGGAGGAAGATAATGGAGAAGTCCTGTACCTGATGGGCCGGATAAAAGTGTTGGATCAATCAGGACTGACAATAATCGAGGTTATGTCAATATGTATAATGCGAGGGGTGCAGCCACTTCAATATCGAGGGCACCCCATGTGGCGTTTTAAGGGGAAGATGATGCCACCTGTGTTAAGGGACCAGACTTAGTTACTGCTCTAGCAAACATTCTGTCCGATTTGTTCAAGGGAGAGGAAGAGGAGTTCATCCGTATTAAGCCACGGGATGGATTCTCCATGTACAACCCTCCAAGCTGGGTGAGTTGTCACTTTTTACTCCCATCCTTCTCGCATTCTTCGTCATAAATACTCACCTTCCCATTTCATGGCAGGAACTGCGAAAAGCTATAGGGGAGGTCAACAACCCATCTCCACAACCGGAGGACCCTGACCGGGCCCTCGATCCCGGGCTCGAAGAGGATCCGGACATATTTGTGGAGCTGATCGACAGGACATTCTATCAATTGAGCTGCGATGATGCCATGGTGGCCATCATAGCCGACTATCCTGGGCTACTCCCTGCATCGCCTGTAAGAAAAACCGGAGCCCCAACTTCCGAGAAGGATCCCCTTATATGCACTTCACCTACCGTACACATATGGTGTTTTACAGGGAAGGCCCTCGGGACGCCATGCCAAACCCGAAGTGACTCGCCAACAAGGGACACCGAAGCAGGGCTGAGACACCGGCGCAGAGGTATGATACAGAACCTCGCTCTGTGGTTGTCGTCTTTCTTAAAATATAATGACGTCCTTGTTTCCTAGTAGGAAAAACGCTCGCTGGACTATATCCAGAGAGGTTGCCGAATATAATGACGACCAGTCGGGCTGCAGGGCCGGACATACAGGCGGAAGCTAACACGGGGCGAACGCCGGATGCTGGTCCTACAGAGGATGCAGATAGACTATCCGCTACAAATTCTGAAGTGGAGAGCGCCATGAATCATAGGCGTCGCCGGGCCGTACTCCGTGACGCTTGTTTCTCCCAAGAGGCGTTCGATGCCTTCAACTCAGGAGACGCGTACATCTGTGCTGCTCAAAACGGTCTTGCCAGAGCCACGGACCAGTATGTAAAGGATATACAGGTAAGAAAATATGACGATTATATATATCAGTAGCCCCTGAGACTTGAAACAGTTGATACAACTGATTTAAGGATCATTATTTGTGCAGATTCTTACAGAGAAGAATACCCAATTGTCTCAAGAGCTGGAAGAGTGCAAAGCCCAGCTATGGGTCGTGGTTGCCGCGTTGAAGGAGTCCGAGAAGGCCCCCTCTGGTAACACTTGTTTCCATTGCAAAGAATGACAGGTACCAGATAGTATGCGGCATGCATGCAAATCTAACAATAGATGTTGCAGATGACTCTGGAGTGAATCCGGAGGCCATGCCGGAGAATGCACAATGTGCGAATCGACAGCTAAATGCTGGCGAGCGCGTGCTTATGCGGGTCAGGCAGGAGAAAAATAATCTCCAGGACAACAATATCCAGCTGGGCGTGGAACTGAAAGATGTCCGAGCCCAACTTGCGGACTCCGTAAAGGAGAATAAGTGGCTTCGACGCAGCATTTTTAGTAAGTGCTTGAACGAACTTTTGAAATAGTTCGGTGAAGAAGCCGGCTAACATAGTTATGTCTGCAGGTATGCTGACGGGTCGTCCCGCAGAGGAGATGCCCGGGTCTGCAGGTGATCTTCTACCAGAGCTCTCACAACTGCATGAACAAGTTCGGAAGGTGATGCAGGGTATGGCCCAAGCCTTGTGGCCATCCGCCTTCCTGCCAGGAGGCATGGGGGAGCTTATAGAGAAGCTCAAGGGAGCACGGCGGCGCTTCCAATTATGGAAGATATCAACCTGCCGACAAGGTGCAAGGGAATCCTAGGCCATGGTGAAGACGCGATATACCAAAGCTGACCCAAACCACATGGCCGAGGTCGGACCTGTGGGGCCCGATAGGAAAGAGATCCCCGACAGTTTGGTGTAGGACCAAGTAGAATTAGCAGTAAAGTACTCCCAACAGGATTGTAGGCTAGACAGCCTATTGGATGGTATAGAAGAAGAATTTAGTCAGTCTTAGTGACTGTGTACTTTAAGTGACATATATAATGTCCCTAGCCGGATTGTAAATCATTTGTCATGGCGGACCTCTTCGCTTTGACCTCTGGACCCGATAGTCCGGAGTGTATTCAAATACCCGCTTGGTTATGTAAAAACCGGGGTATGCTTGGAAACCAAGCGTAGGGGTCATAAATGCTTCAACAGACAAGTACCCAACTAGCTTTGTTATATTACATGGATAGTAAGAAACATCTTCCAGGGAGAATGGTTCCATTAAGGGTTCCTTTCCCTGGGTACGCATGCCCTAATGTGCATGTCAGAACTGTGAAAAGAGACGCATGCTATAAACATCTAGGGGCATGTATCAAAATAAATAAAAGTCATCTTTTGTTCACTGACCGAATATTCCCTTAAGAACGCTAGCTTTCGGCTTCACCCAGTCCGAGGTACACATCTGGCTGACCCGACAGTAACAATCATAGAGGTGCTCCCCTTATGCCCTAGCAGAATTAACGGGAACGTAGGGCATAAATACAAGAGCCAGGCAACCCATCTTGGCCAAAACATAAGTCATATCGATGCATATAATGGCGAAAAAAGGTACATGTGGAAGAATAACACATGTGTGGGGCATAAAGCAGAGAAAAATAGTTATATTAAGCTGTTGTATAAGAAGCCCCCAGGTATAATGAGTGCGGTTCGCGCGTCAAGATTGTGTAGTCAAGACACAAGTTAGCCTTTTAAGTCCTTGAGGAGAAGAAAAAAATAGAGAAAGAGAGAAAAGACAGATTACGAATATGCAAAAAATTGACGGGGGTAATTGGACGAACATAGAGTCCGGCACTAGGCGTAGAATCTTCGGAGTCTGGCTGTGTTCCATGGGTTTGGCTCGAGTCGATTGTCCGATGCATCCCGCAGATGGTACGCTCCACCAGTCAGAACCTGGTCAATAATGAAGGGACCTTCCCATTTGGGCTTGAGCTTGTTCTTTTTATAATCCGGCAGGCGTAGAACTAGTTCGCCAACGTTATAGGTTTTGGCCCGTACTTCTCTGCTTTGATACTTTTTGATCCTGTTGCTGATAGAATGCGGAACGGGCTTCTGCCACGTCGCGCTCCTCCTCTAGGGTGTCCAAACTGTCCTGCCAATCGAGCTCGGCATCTTTTTCTTCGTACATGTGCACTCGAGGTGAGTCATGAATTATGTCGCAAAGCAGAACCGCCTCTGCGCCGTACACCATAAAAATGGTGTGTATCCGGTAGTGCGATTTGGCGTGGTCCGCAGCCCCCATAGTACAGAGTCGAGCTCCTCTACCCAGTGCGTGTTTGATTCCTTTAAGGACCGCACTAATCTGGGTTTGATGCTGCTCATGATAAGACCATTTGCTCACTCGACTTGACCGTTAGTTTGCGGGTGATCGACGGAAGCATAATCGAGCTTGATGCCCGTGTTGCTGTACCAAAGTTTTACCTCGTCGGCTGTAAAGTTCGTGCCATTGTAAGTGATGATGCTGTGGGGGATGCCATAATGGTGTACAACCCGAGATATGAAGTCTATCACCGGTTCGAATTCAGCCGTTTTAACGGGTTTGGCTTCTATCCATTTGGTGAATTTATCCACCATGACCATTATGTATTTTTTCTTATGGGTTCCCCCTTTAAGGGGTCCTACCATATCAAGCCCCCAGACCATAAAGGGCCAAGTAATGGGGATTGTTTGGAGAGCGGTAGGCGGCATATGGCTTTGGTTTGCAAAAAGCTGGCAACCAATGCAACGTTGGACCAGATCCTGTGCATCTGCTCGGGCCGTCGGCCAATAGAAACATGTACGGAAGGCCTTGCTTACAAGGGCCCGGGCTGTGGCGTGGTGGCCGCCGAGTCCAGCATGGATTTCTGCCAAAAGCTTCCGCCCTTCCTCTTCGTAGATACACCTTTGAAGGACTCCGGTAGTGCTTTTCTTATAAAGCTCTGCCTCATGGACCTTCTAGGCTTTAGATCGCCACACTATGCAGCGTGCCTCATTTTGGTCCTCGGGTAGTTCCTGCCTGGTTAGGTAGGCCAGGAATGGTTTCGTCCACGGGGCGATGACGACCATTATCACGTGGGTTGAAGGTGTTATTTCGATGGCAGAGCCTCCGATTGTGTTAGAGTGTTCGGTATGTGGTGTTGTGGCCGGGTCCGGACTATTGTTACCGGTGTCCCCTTTCCATACCATGGATGGCTCAAACAGCCTTTCCAAGAAGATGTTAGGTGGGACAGGATCGCGCTTAGCGCCGATACGGGCGAGGATATCCGCTGCCTGATTGTTTTCCCGAGCCAGATGGTGGAATTCAAGCCCCTCGAACCAAGCTGACATTTTAAGGACGGCGTTGCGATATGCCGCCATTTTCGGATCCTTCGAATCGAAGTCTCCATTTATTTGAGATATTGCGAGGTTCGAGTCCCCACGCACCTGCAGGCGTTGAATGCCCATGGAAACTGCCATCCGGAGACCATGTAATAGGGCCTCGTATTCGGCTGCGTTGTTGGAGTCTGTGTATAGTATTTGGAGTACGTATTGGACTGTATCTTCGGTGGGGGACGTCAGGACGACGCCAGCCCCCAGACCAGCTAGCATTTTAGAACCGTCAAAGTGCATGATCCAATTGGAGTACGCGCCGTACTCTTTAGGGAGTTCGGATTCTGTCCACTCGGCGACGAAATCGGCTAGTACTTGCGACTTAATGGCTTACCATGGTCTATATGGTATGTCGAATGGGAGGAGCTCAATGCCCAATTGGCAATCCGGCCCGTGGCATCGCGGTTGTTTATTATGTCATTGAGTGGTACTTCTGAGGCCACCGTAATTGAACACTCTTGAAAGTAGTGTCGTAATTTCTGGGATGCCATGAATACAGCGGATGCTATCTTTTGATAATGCGGGTACCGTGATTTGCATGGAGTGAGGACAATGGATACATAATATACCGGCTTTTGAAGTGGGAATTTATGTCCGTCCGTATCTCGTTCGACGACGAGCCCTGCGCTTACAACTTGGTGAGTTGCCGCTATATATAACAGCATTGGTTCGCCGACATTTGGCGTGGCCAAGATTGGGTTGGTGGCCAGGATGGCTTTTATTTCTTCCAATCCGACCGTGGTTGCGTCCGTCCAATCCGACCGTTGGGGGAGTGCCTTTTCTCCTAATCGGGAGATAAAGCGGCTTAAGGCTGCCACACATCCAGTTAACTTCTGGATTTGCTTGAGGTCAGTTGGGATAGCCAACTATGGCAAAGCTCGGATTTTAGCCGGATTTGCTTCAATTCCTCTACTGGAGATGATCAAGCCTGGGAGCTTTCCGGCGGGTACGCCGAAAATGCATTTTTCCGGATTGAGCTTAATGTCGTATGTTCGGAGATTGTCGAACGTGAGCCTCAAGTCATCTATTAAGGAGTCGACGTGTCTGGTTTGAACGACCACATCGTCTACATATGCCTCCGCTCTTTTGCCTATCCGCTTTTCCACACATGTCTGAATCATGTGTTGATATGTTGCGCCGGCGTTTTTGAGCCTGAAGGGCATTGTGTTAAAATAGAAGGGGCCGTATGGAGTGATAAATTTCGTTGCGGCTTGATCGGTCTCCGCCTTCTTAATTTGGTGGTAACCGGAGTATGCGTCGAGGAAGCACAATGAGTCGTGTCCTGCGGTGGCATCGATAATTTGATTGATGCGAGGGAGGGGGAAGGGATCCTTTGGGCAAGCCTTATTAAGATCCTTGAAGTTGATGCATAGGCGCCAGGATTTGTCCTTCTTTGGTACCATTACCAGGTTTGCTAGCTAGTCCGGATGTTTTATTTCTCTAATGAATCCGACCTCCAGTAACTTGGCTAGCTCCTCTCCCATGGCTTGTCGCTTAGGTTCGGAGAAACGTCGAAGAGTCTGCTTGACCAGCTTGAATCCCTTTAGAATGTTAAGTCTATGCTCGGCCAGCCTGCGTGGGATTCCTAGCATATCTGAAGGATGCCAGGAAAATATATCCCAATTCTCACGCAGGAACTCCCGTAGTGCAGCGTCTACATCGGGGTTGAACTGTGCCCCGATGGATGCTGTTTTTGTGGGGTCCGTTGGATGGACTCGGAATTTGACCATGTCATCCACTGGTTTAAAAGAGGTGGACTTGGATCTTTTGTCGAGTATCACGTCGTCCCTATCCACCGTGGAGCGCAATGCGTTAATTCCTCTGTCGCAAGGGCTTCGGATAATGCCTCGAGGGCCAGTGCGGCTGTTTTGTTCTCGGCGCGAAGTGCTATGTCTGGATCACTAGCTAGAGTGATGATTCCGTTGGGCCCAGGCATTTTGAGCTTCATGTACCCGTAATGGGGTATGGCTTGGAAGATCGTGAATGCCTCCCGCCCTGGAAGGGCGTGGTATCCGCTACTGAACGGGGCCACTTGGAATGTAATTTCTTCGGACCTGTAATTCTCCGGAGTGCCGAATACCACATCTTGTGTGATTTTCCCAGTGCAACGTGCCTCCCGACTAGGGATGATTCCTCGGAAGGTCGTGTTGCTTTGCTCAATACGGTTTCTGTCTATTTCCATTTTTTTGAAGAGTCTCCTCATAAATGAGGTTTAATCCACTGCCGCCGTCCATGAGCACTTTAGTAAGCTGAAAGCCATCCACAATTGGACTGAGGACCAAGGCGGCTGGTGCTCGGGCTGTTCGGAATTTAGTTTCGTCACTGGCATTGAAGGTGATAGCCGTGTCGCTCCATGGATTTATTGCTGCCACGTGGCAGACTTCGGCAAGGCTGCGGAGTGCTCGCTTATGCCTATTATTTGAGGCGAAGGTCTCGAAGACTGTCAATACTGTATTGTTATCCATGGGATGGTGCTCTACGGTGTTTTGAATGAGGAGATCCTCACCACTCTTGGCCACCTACCGGAATACTCAACATGCTCAAAGGCTGTGTGTTGGTATGGTATCCACTGTACTATGAATTTTGCAGGGCCCGTTAAGCCATCCCTCCAATACAGTTCCACGCCATGTAGTGGGCTTTTGCTTCTTTGTAATTGAGTCGGGCAACTTATGAGAATGCACCCTTTTAATTCGGACTGGGGGTTTTGTCAGAGCCGGATTATCCCAAAATTTTGTTTGGGTTTTCCAGGTGCTTTCCTTCGCACAATACTTTTGTACTATGGCCACCAAGTCAGTGAAGTGTGCAATGTCACGGCGACTTATGGCGTTGAGGATTCCCTTGTCCGTGCAATTGTTGCAAAAGAACGAAATTGCGTCTTCCTCGCGACAGTCCTTTACCTTGTTCATTACAAGGAGGAATCTGGCCCAATAGTGATGTACTGTCTCTTGGGGATCTTGCCTAATGTGGGAAAGATCGTTTATATCTGGGTGGGTGGGTGGATTTAAGTCCAGACCTTGACCCAGTCTGAGACCCAGGGGCAGGGGAGTTTCCGATCGTGGAAGTTCAGGCTCCGGGATGTTGCCCCGCAGGTTCGGCATGCAGCATGATTCTAGGTTCAGGGTAGGGCGATGTCCTCCCATGGACGGGTATCTGGCTCGGAGAGCTCAAGAATCCGGACATAGTTCGTCCTGAGGATAGAGGAAGAATCGCTGCATTGCTCCTCCGCTACTGCTATCTAATGGGTGACCGGAGGAGAGTTAATCTCCCTTTGGTCAGGTTTAAGCCCAATCCGATCGTAGTCCGTAGTGACTCCCAGAGCAACGATGTGATCGAAAAGCTCGTTTAAAGAGGAGAGCTCCATGTGATCCATCTGCTTGGTGAATTTCGAGCCAATGTGGAGGCTATTTTCGATGACCCGAGAAGTCATCGCCGGCGCAGCGGCCGAGCAGGCGGTCATGACGAAGCCGCCTAGTCGGAGAGTTTGGCCTACAGCTAGGGCTCCCCTAGAGGTGATGTTGTTCTTGACAATGAGACAAGCCATCCCTCCTTATGATGACGACACAGTGGAACTCTCAATCAAAGCACCAATGTCGGTGGCAAAACCAGCGGTACTCGGGTAGGGGGTCCCGAACTGTGCGTCTAAGGCGGATGGTAACAGGAGGCGGGGGGCATGATGTTTACCCAGGTTCGGGCCCTCTTGATAGAGGTAATACCCTACGTCCTCCTTGATTGATCTTGATGGTATGAGTATTACAAGAATTGATCTACCACAAGATCGTAGAGGCTAAACACTAGAAGCTAGCCTATGGTATGATTGTTGTTGTCCTACGGACTAAACCCTCCGGTTTATATAGACACCGGAGGGGGCTAGGGTTACACAGAGTCGGTTACAAGGGAGGAGATCTACATATCCGTATTGCCAAGCTTGCCTTCCACGCTAAGGAGAGTCCCATCCGGACACGGGACGAAGTCTTCAATCTTGTATCTTCATAGTCCAACAGTCCGCCCAAAGGATATAGTCCGGTAGTCCGGAGACCCCCTAATCTAGGACACCCTCAGCCGCCGTTGGCGACGCCCCCATCACCGTCGTTAACCACGACAACTTCATCAACGACGACCACCACCACATCATCCTCCGAGGTGAAGGCTCTGACCAACGCATCGACATGGTCCTCTACCCAACGCACCAGGTTGCCCTGGACGGCCATGGGTACGGGGGAAATGGTGGCGTCGAAGTCGAAGATGGGGTCGACATTCAGCAGGTGGCTCAAGACACGGGAGAAGGCACGCTGAAGCAGGCCACGACCACTCTCCTCCACAAGCTGCTGAACCCTGGTAGATGGAGCCTCCAGGCGCATCACCACCTCGGTGAAGAAGATCGGGTGGCCGGCGTAGTCATACGAGTGTGGGGCCAGGGTGTTCTCGTCGCAGATGTAGCCCAGGGTGGTGTTGGCCTAGTTCTGAAGATCTTGAAGCATAGGAGCATGCTCGCGCTCCAGCATTCGGTGTTGGAGCACTTCCTCCCTGTTTCACCGTGCGACGGCCTCGGCGTCGTCAACTCGTTTCCGAAGGGAAACCAGCTCGGCTCGGGCGGAGGCCAAGTCTGCTTATGCCGTAACCAGGGCGGCGGCCGTGGCCTCCGCACACCTCTCGGCCTCGTCCAACCTGGGCCTAAGGGTGGCGGCCCTGCCCGCACCCTCCTGACCGGCAAGCTTCAGCTTCAAGTCATACCTGCCCTCCAGATCCGCGCGAACCTCGGCCACCCGGTGGTTGATCCCCTTCTCGACTCCAGCTTCGCGGGCCCCGACGACATCTTCTGCTTGAGCGACTTGACGCTCCCTCGTCTCCAGTCACTCGAGCTCGAGGCTGCGCTCCACGGCTTCCAGGGTTAGCGTCTCCTCACGCCGCCGGACCTCCTCTTCTTCCGCAGGCATCCCCCTCAGCAATGCAAGAGCGGCCTCGTGCGCCTCCACCTGCTGCTAAAGGGACGCACTCCAGGCATGAAGCCCCCATGCGCGCTCCTCCGCAGCCTCGCGGCGGCGATCGGCCTCGCGAGCTTCTTCCAAAGCTCGCAAGCAGGCCTCATTGGCAATCTTGAGGGACGCCTCAGCCTTCACGTTCTCGAGGTCGCGCTGATAGCGACCAAGGTTGATGGCCACTCACAGCTTGCGCCTCTCCTCCACCAATGGAAGAACTTCAGCCTCAAGACGCGAGTTGACACCAGCAAGCTCTTCACCGAGGCGGCTCATCACGCCCATCGCCTCCTGGAAGAGCTTGTGACGGACTATGTTGCACCTGCGCTCGAGCTCGAACGCTCGACCCGCCTCGTCCTCCACCCCGGGGGCTGCTGGTGGGGCATCAAGTGGTGCACCACCTCCCGGTTGGGGGCTGGGGGCTGGCGCCGTGCCTGACGTCAGCCCGACCTCATGAGGAGCACAAACTGATCGAGGCTTGCTGCTTGAAGAGGAACCGAAAAACGAGGTCAGCCAGCGACTGATCATGAGCAGAGGAGGAGTCTTGGGCATGCCCGCCAAGCTCCACGCCCGACAGTGGGCGAGGGGCGGCCAAACCACAAACTCAGCACGTCTCGAAGGCGGGGACGCTCCTCCGACCGACCCTGCTCTAGGGGTGGCAAGCAGGCCAGGAACGCTCAATGTCGACGGGGGAGTCGATGAAGGAGGAGGCCGCTTCTCGGAAGATGCAACAGCTTCAGCAGAAGGAGCCCTGGAGGACGGGCGTCAGGATAAGAAGACCACACGCAAAAAGCCACGGTGATGAGATACTTATGTGTCAATAGTGATGTACTTCCGTCGCTTCAACGGCCCGAAGATCTTGCTGCCGCTGGGGGATCCCTTCCTCTTGCGGAGCTCCTCGAAGTCCACACAAAGGCGACCGAAGCGCAGGACGTGATGGCCGGTGCGCAGCAGAGCTGAAGAAGACTCAAGAGGGATGACCTGAGGGGAGCCCGGATGAGGCCAACAACCCGACTCCTCCCCACTTCAACCTCCCGAGGCTCCTGGAGCCTTAGCCTCGGGAGCCGCATGTCGCATCTCCTCGGCAACCGACGCCCCAGGAGGGGGGTCGTAGGCCCCCGAGGATGACGCCTCCGGATCACCACCCGGCATGTGCTCCTCAGCACCTGAGCCACCGGCCTCCGTCGTATTTCGCTCCCCCTCATCGTCACCTGGGGCGAGCCCGACACAAGCGGTGAAGAAGGGGACCACGATGACGGTGTTCTCACGGGGCCCCACCAAGCCGACTGGGCGCAGCCCCCACTCATCAAAGGAAGGCATGTTCACGGAAAATGTGGCTTTGTTCTTGCAGTGGTACAACATGCAGCTGTTCCTGGGCATCTCGTTTGGCAGAGGGACACCTGATAGGACCGTGAGCACTGTCTGGCGCGCAGTGAGAGGAAGCCCCTCCTCCTGAAACCCCATGCTGTCCTATCTGCTGAGCAAGTCCCACATCGGGCGAGAGTGGCGCTGGAGAGGAGCAACTCGACGCCTGACGAACTCCCTCACCATCATAGGCATAGTCACACCAAGGTCCTTCAACCACCTCAGCCTGGCCCAGACGGGGGCAAGGCAGGGGCTCGCGAGCTTCTAATGACCCCAGCCGGAGTTTGGAATAGCAGGCCCCACCGGAGCTCGTGGATGAAGGGAGCTCGAAGTTGATCCCCGCGCCTGCCATCGCAATCATGGCCTGGAAACCCACGCACCCTGAGTTCTGCCGGGGACCGATGAGATGCAACAAGAAGAAGTGGCGGAGGAGTGCCACCGAGGGGGCTATGCCCACCATGGCCTCGCACACGAAGGCGAAGACGGCGAGAAGCGTCACAGCCTGAGGATCGAGATGGAGCATGTGGATCTAATAGTGCTCGAGCACCGCGTTGAAGAAGGCAGAGAAGGGAGGAAGCAGGCCAGCCTAGAGGCCATCAATGAAGATCGGAACCTCGGTAACTGCCCGAGCCATGCTGCTATGAGACGCGGGCCAAGCCGGCGTCTCTCCCCACTCGTTGAAACTGGAGGCAAGCATGGGGCGCACCTTGTCCATGGCCTTGTCGTTGAGCACCCGAGGAGAGCCGAGCGCCAACTCAAAGGATGGAGGCGCATTCGGCGAGGACAGAGGTTACTTATCCTTCTTTGCCTGTTTCAGCGCCATGGCGGTGAAGTGGGTGGAGCACAGGTCGTAATGAGAAGGTGGAGCAGGGCGTTGAGGCAGCATGGAGATTGGAAGAGCCGGGCGTGGCGAAAGAAGAATAACTGTGTAAGAGGCGGGGCCGCATAGCCAGGCGGATTCAAGGGCAACGTGGGGAAGCGGAGACACCCACGTCCAATCATCCACCACGCGTCAATCGGGGCCGTAGGCTTTGGGGGCCCGCCGTGCTCCGTACTTGGCCCTTGGCTTCGCCATGAAGCCAAGCCCGAGCGCACCTTGGGCCCGGGGGCTACTGTCAGCATCTTGGAACGGGGGTCCCCAGACTTGCCTGCCTGCGGCCAACGGCGTGACCAAGCCAGCAGGCCGTACGTCCCATCATCACCAAGAAAGCACCCAAGACCCTCATGATGGTCCAAGCCTCGCGAGGCGGATGACGCAAGGCCTCCTCGGGGTGGCCTAGCCAGGCAGGCTCACGAGGAGCGGAGATATCAAGGCAGGGCAAACCTCACGAGATCCTCGTGAAGTGAGCCATGACGCACGACACTAGGCGGGCGCTAGCGCGTGCAACATCCTTGTTTCCTCTTTGGTGCTAAGGAGGCCAGTGCAGGTGAAGAGTACCGAGGCATCAGGCAATGGTTGCTATATTGGTGCAACGTGACGAAGACCAGGAGGACGGCAAGACGGAGGTCATCATGGAGCCCGAGACGGCGTCACCACTAGAGCTTTTCGCATGCGAAGACCACTTTTGTCAGGATAGCTTGTACTAGTTGTCCCCCTTCAAATTGGCCCTCCATTGTTGGCTCCCTTCCCACTCGATATTTGGGAAGAGGACCAGGGCCTATATAAGTAGAGCTAGCCACCATAGTAGGGAAGGATCTCATCTCACCTTAGCTTGATCCAACCCGATCGAGAGCCTACACACAAGAACACCTCGACCTCAGGAGGCTGTTCTTCCCTTGTACTATTCATCATCAGCCCTAGAGGCAATCCACCACCACCACACTTGAGTAGGGTATTACACCACAATGGTGGCCCGAACCAGTATAAGCCTTGTGTCTTTCTATGGTGCGATTTCGTCGAGTTCGTTTGCAAGATCTTAGTGAGCTAGGGCGTAGATTGGTAGGAAGGGAAGTCTTCACGCGCACCCAGTGTTCGAACCTTAAGGGTTTGCCGGAACCCCACATCCGACACGTGCTGGTCGATGTGAGGGCCTGCCTCACAGCTACGTTCGCATGCCGTTCGGACTGCCAAGCATGGCTGCCGCCTTCTAGCGCGGTCTGCGGAGCATCCTGGCAGGTCAGGAAGCCAGGCACCACGTGGTCCTGACGGAGATGGAGACGGTCCTCCGGAGGCCACCTGAGCCTCCCGAGCCTCCCGATGCTCAGGTCTTCGGCAGCTCGTGAGGAGCGACTTCTTCACTACGTGTCTTCAGCTGCCCCAACACTCCTTCGGCAACCAAACCAGGTGACATCTTTCCAAGTTCATTTAATTGCGAGCGCCCCCTGGACAGCATTGTCCCTAGGCCGTGTGGGTCCGTCACTGCGGCATGTATCCGCCTACATCTTTAGTTCACTCTACTAGGAGCGCCCCTCAGGCTGCATCAACCCCAGGTCGCTTGGGTCCAACCCAATGGCATGTATCGTCCTTGCATTTACCTAAGCTAGTTGCTTTTCATGCGTAATCTATCTATGGTTATCACCTGCTTGATTGTCACCCACCAAGGGAGCCGCGCGTTGATCATCTTTCTTCAGGACCTTTCGCATAAGAAGGCTAGGCACGGGGTCTGTGCTCGGGCCCGTCCCTGCAGTGTCGATAAATCTAACGGCTGAGCTCTGTCTGGCGGGCCGGCCCCATTCAAGGCACCTCCTGGGGTCGTTGGTGCTTGGCCTTCTCGTGCGATAGCCTCAAGAAATCCACTCGGCGCAGGTTGTCTAACCATCTCGTAGGAACGCCACAACCATCAAGAATCAAGGCCAGGCGCAACCCTCCTTGAGGTAGGGCCTCACGAGTCCCGCGCTGTCTCACGAGTGCCCAGATACACCTCATCTAGCCCTACCGTGCAAGCCACGTGTCAAGGTGGGGCTGTACACGCCCCAGGGGCTCCACTCAGAGGGAGCCCCTCCCACGTACCAATGGAAGCACCATGCTCTGTGCTGGCAGTCGACACTGCCGAGGAGCGGCTATGCCCGTGCAAGTGCGGAAGCGCCATGGTCCGTCCTGGTGATAAACAACTAAGGGCGGCCCCACGGCCGTATCAACCTCAGGGAGCCTGTGGGATCGGTGTATGCCCTCATCGCAACGCCTCCCCTTCGGAGAGCCACGCGAGGGGGTTGGGCACGGGGGTTGTGCTCGGGTCACGCCCAAGCGTACGCCACCCTGCCAGGTCCCACGGACCTGGTCGGCTCACGCCCTCCCAAGCAGAGCTAACGTACGAAGGTCATTTGAACGTCAAGGGGGACTCCTAAGCATCGCGACTCAGGAGCCTAACTGACCACGTAGCCCCTCACTCCTTGGTCCGTCTTGGTGATCCGGTCGGCCCAATGGTGGCTGAGGTATGCCCAGGGTCGGGTCCTGCCGACGTAGAACACTAGACCTACTCCCGGATCTCCTTTTTATAAGTTGTTTGTGCGTCAAGGGGGACTCTTGAGCATCGCGACTCAGGAGCCTAACTAATCAAGTAGCCCCTCACTCCTTGGTCCGTCCTGGTGATCCGGTCGGACCAATGGCGGCTGAGGTATGCACGTGGTCGGGCCCTACCGACGTAGAACATAAAGAAAATATAAAGGAAATCACAGAATTTTAAAGCAAATATTACAGGACGTATTGTTCCCCTGAAATCAAATGAGAGTTTAATGCTTCCACGAGGCATGGTGAATATTGCAGATGTTAAAACAGGAAAGGAGCCGCCAGCAGGTCGCCACGTCATCCCATGAGGCCGCTGACGCCTGCAAGGGATGCTTCTTCTCCAACGGCGTCGCCTTCACCTGCACCACCAGCCAGATTGCAGGATCGGTAGCGCCGCCAGTCGACGGCACGGGAGCAAAGGCGCGGAACCTCTACAGCAGGGCCTCCACCTGACCCCTCACGGCTGCGGCGGCGGCCTAGTAATGCTCATCTTTCACAGCCTCCAGCAGCTCGTCAAGACGGGCGGCGGGATCATGAAGGTAGAGGTGGATGAAGACGTGCATTAGCGCGGCTGAGGAGAGAATGCGGGCTTCTCTCTCCACCATGGGACCGATGCCGCTCACGACGTCCTCAAGCGCATCAACCAAGAAAGGAACCAGCTGGTTGGGGCCCTCGTCACCGGTAACCAGTGGGTCCTCCAAGCCCTTCTCGTACAATGACTTCAGTGCCGTCTGAGCCTTCTCTTCAAGGAGATGGAAGGCCGCGCGGTCCTCGGTCAGGACCTTCGCCTTGGCGTCGAGCTTGGCCTTCTCCGCCTTCATCTCCCGCTCCAGCTCTTCTAGCTGGCCGTGCTCCGTGGCCTGCGCCTTCGCCAACTGCTCTAGTTCAGCGCCGCGATCATTTACGGCGTCCTCACGGCCTTTTATCTTGTCCTCCTTTGCCTTGCGATCTCGGTCTTTCCATGCGTGCTCCCTTTACACAGTCTCTAGCTCGGCCGCCAGTGACCGGTAGTGGTCCTGGGCATCCTCGGCTTCCTTCAGTGCCACCTCACAGGCGGCCAAAGCCTGGGCAACAGCCTCCCTGTCCTTCTCGTAGTCAGCGGCAGCTTGGCTCAGTCTCTCCTAGACGGATGCATCGGAATGCAGCCAGCCGGAGACCAATTCCAGGCGTCCGGCCACCAAGCGACGGTCGGCGCCCTGAAGGTCTTCTCGCAGCAGGGCCATCGCAGAAAGAGCCCGCTCGAGGACGTCAGGAGAAGTAGAGGAATCGGGGGTCAGCAGCACGGCAGAAGGAGGAAGAGGCATCGTCGTCACCATGGCCTAGGAGGCCGGAGGCTCCCGAGCCGGACGCTGGCACCTCCGGAACCAGCGGGGCCTCAGGGGCTGACTCCTCCCGAGGATGGTCCACCCAGCCTTGCGAGGATGATTGGGCTGGAGAAGCACGAGCGCGTCTCCACCTTTACTCATGGAGAGGGGTGCGGCCGGAGGAGGCGACCTGGGCTCAAGCAGCACCACCTCGCCCTCCATTCTCCTCTTTGCCGCAGACGTCGGTCTAGTTGCACAACGAAGAAGAAGAGTCAAGGACAAGCACTAGAAGCAAGAACAAGGCAGGGCGAGAACACTTACTGGTCCATCGTGGCATAGTCCCTCTGCTTCGGAAGGTTGAAGCCGGAGAGCCTCGCGGCCCGAGGTGCTGGCACGCTAGCTCCGGGAGCAGAAACAGGGGCTGCAGCTGGGCCGGAAGCAGCTCCAGGCGGTGGTGAGGCAGGGGCGTCGTCGTGGGAGAGCAGCGCCGACCTGCCCTTCGTCGAAACCACGGGTGGCTCCCCCCTTTCCGGGAGGACGTTGGCCTCGCCATCATCGTTAGGGAGGAGGTGGAGGATGTCTGCCTTGCGCAAGGGGGAGGTCTTCCCCACCTCTTCGGGGGCTGCCTCTGAGTCATGCTCCTCGTCCTCGTCCTCCTCCTCTCCGTCCCCGTGGGAATCACCAGAAGACACGTCCACAGTCACCGTCGCCATCGGATCTTTAGAAGGCGCTGACAGCACCAGGCCGCGTCTGTCAAAGGTGGGCACGGCGGCTACGACCTCCGCCCCGTCCTTCTGGACAAACAAGGAAGTGTGGGGATTCGATAGATACTCTGGGTCATCTCCGACCAGGAGATGGAGGGCCACGACCATCTCCTCGTCGGACAAGGCCTTCGGACTCAAGCGGAGCTTGTCTTCTCCATCCACAAGCGTCAACAAGGGGCGCGTGCGCACCTGGAGAGGAGCCACCCACAGCGCCAAGAATTCCCCGAGGAGCATGGCCCCCATTAGCTTTGCCGCCTTCGCGTTGCCCGGCCTCAGGTCAGCGTTCATCTTCTCCAGCAACAGCTTCGCCCATCGTCAGTAAGCTTCACGCAGGACCACCCCTCATCAGGCCAGGGCATTCCCATCGGCAGCTTCAGCCGTGGGTGGACACACTTGGCATCCATCATAACCCACTTGCTCCTGAAGCTATCAGCCTCCTTCTCGGTCTTGGAAATCGTGTTAGCCTTGCCGGCTGCGATGAAGTGGGTGCACCCTGTGGTGTGGCCGTCTTTGATCTGGAGGTAGAAGAAGTGGCATAGCAGTGCCATGGACGGCATTACCTCGACGTACGCCTCACAGTAAAAGGCAAAGATGGACAAGAGAATAACGAAGTTGGGATGGAGATGAAGAGCCTGTAACCCGTAGTGATGGATGACCACATAGAAGAAGTCCGAGAAGGGGGGAACGAGGCCGGCGACGACGCTGCTCATGAAGAAGGGGTAGAAGGAGCTCTTCAGAGCCTCAGGCACGGCAGAGCCACTCCAGAGCTCAGTCTCCCCTTCTCGTTGTTCTCCCCCGCCGTCAGCAGGCCTGTAATGGCGAGGTTCTTCGCCAAGACATTGGGTGCCTCCAGGGCCGATTTGTACCAGGCGAGCGGCGAGTCAACCTTGACCTTTCGGGGCGCCATTGGACGGAAGCTCGGAAGGAGATCGGAGCAGATCTAGAGATTTTGGAAGTTAGGAGCGAGAGAGCGGATATGGAGCTAGCCGAAGGAAGCAATGAAGGCAAGTGTTGCCCGAACCAGCCTTTTTGTCAAACGAGCAGTTGTCGAGGCTGTGTGGGGAAGCGGAGACGTCCACGTCCAATCAGTCGCCACGCACCAACTATGGCCGCAGGCTGATGGGGCCCGCGGCGCTCTGCGCTTGCCCTTTGGCTTCACCTCGAAGCCAAGCCTGAGCGTGCCTTGGGCCTGGGGGCTACTGTCGGCGTTCTGGGAATGGGGGTCCCCAGACTTGCCTGCCTGCCGCACGCAGCATGGCTCCACTAGTGGCCCTGTACGTCCCATCTTCACCAGCAAACATACAAGACCCTCGCGAGGCCTCCTCAGGGGCGGCCTCACCATGCTGGCTCGCGAGGGGCAGAGATATCAAGGCATGGGACACCTTGTGAGGTTCCTGTGACGCAAGCTATGACGACTAGAACCAGGTGGGCGGCAGGCGGGCGCCAGCGCGCGCAGTGTCCTCGTTTCCTCTTTGGTGCTAAAGGGGCAAGCGCAGGCAAGGAGTCCCGAGGCATCAGGCAAAGGTTTCCATATCGGTGCGACAAGACCAAGAACAGCGGAATGGCAAGACGGAGGTCACCGTGGAGCTCAAGACGGCGTCACCACCAGAGCCGTTGGCATGCGAAGACTACTTTTGTCATGATAACTTGTACTAGTTGTCTCCCTTGGAATTTGGCTGTTGTGGGATCCCTTCCCACTCAACATTTGGGAAGAGGACCAGGTCCTCCATAAATTGGACTAGCTACCACCATAGGGAAGGAGATTCTGATCCTCGACCACACAAGAACACCAAGCACACCAAGCACGAGAACACCTCACCTCGCGAGGTTGTTCTTCCCTTGTACTGTTCATCCTCGGCCCAAGAGGCAATCCACCACACCACACTGGAGTAGGGTATTACACCACAACGGTGGCCCGAACCAGTATAAATATTGTGTCTCATGTTCTTTGGATTCGTCGAGCTAGGCTGTGAGCTCGTAGAGTTTGCGAGCTAGAGAGGGGATATATCTTCATGCACACCCCAATGTCCGAACCCCAAGGGTTTTGCTGGAACCCAAAATCCGACATACTCCGGTACGGGCATTGTCGTTGCTGCGTCGTACCACGCCGCTAGTGTTTGCGGTGACCGTGCCTCCCGTGTCTGTGGGCGCGCCTCCCGTGCCTGAGGCCGTGCCTCCCGTGCCTGCGGCAACGCCATGCAGGCAGAGACAGAAGCCAGGTGCGTGGAGAGCGACGCATCGGTGGCCAGCTTCACCTTGTCGGCCGCCATCAACGAGGAGAAGTAGAACACGGGAGGCCGCCGCCACTTGGGTCCCATGAAGGCCACCGCTGAGGCGATGACTGCGCATTCAGGTGGTTTCTTTGCTGCTTCGTCTCTTCCGAGGACCTTTGTCGATCCCGCAAGTATCTGCCGGACATGAGGAAGACAAAGGGATCCGCGGGCGGCCGTTTAGATTAGGTACGCCCTGTCCGGCTGGCGGGAATTATTTGTTCTAAGAATGGTTAAATTGGATGTATCTCTAACTAAAATAAGTCTAGATACATCCATTTCTAGGACAAGTATTTCCGGACGGAGGGAGTATTAATTATACCAAGAGAGCCGGATTAGCACCCTTTAGTTCATGTAAATGTAATGAAATCCATCATGTTTATATGAAGATCTGCCTTTTTTATACGAAAGCCTGCATGCTTATATGAAAACAGTCCGTGTTTGCACGAATTTCATCTGGTTGGTTAGAGTTGTGAAAATGTATGTCGCTGGCGTTTGATGTCGTCCTCCATGGAAGGAAGCGGGAGGAAATTTGCCGGCTATCGTTGGAGATGCTCTTATGCTGGAAGTAATAGAGTCACAACCAATCCATTTGAGTTAATTGCGTGTATGATTCTCCCTCTATAAAAAGTTAATTGCATGTATAGTGTACACATGACTTGTAGGGTGGCTACAACTTCGTACAAAAAGTTAAAAAGAAAGAAGTACATCCTTAATCTTGTATTCTTAGTACTCTATGGGTTCCACTGTTAGTACATTAGCGAAAGAAGTATATATTAAATAAGTAATATATAATATAAAAACCTAAAGTTAAAGACATAATTTGAACTTAGGTCATTGTGTTGCGAGCATCCGGCAGTAACCAGTCCAGCACATTTTTGTTGTAGAGCATGCCGGAGATATATATGTCCATGTCTACTCTTATACTCCTTCTGTTCCTAAATATTTGTCTTTTTTAGATTTCAAATGGACTACCACATACGGATGGGTATGTAGACATGTTTAGAGTGTAGATTCATTCATTTTGCTCTATATGTAGTCACTTGTTGAAATCTCTAAAAAGAAAAATATTTAGGAATGGAGGGAGTAGAAAACAGAGATGGTGACGATGGTGTGCGTGCCATCTTGCAATATAGGCCGTCGGATTTATATCTAACGGATATGAAGGAAACTATGGCAATTTTGTGAAAAGATACCCACACCCCTCTCCATTTTTGCAAATAAGACCTTCCCTCATTCATCCTTTTCTCTACTCTTACTAGCAATGTGCCCGTGCATTGCAAAGGATCCCAAATATAATAATACATGTTCACAAACTTGAAAGAAAAACACTCTTGTTTGGTGTATATATCACTAAAAAATACTCATATTAGGTTTCACTGAAAATATATTCCTTGTGGTTGTTTTGATGAGGTGGGGGATGTGGTTGGTTTCAATATACTAAGGGGTTTCTGCAAATTGGAGCACATAAGTGGGGTCTTGTTGCAAAAATCCACGACTTACATCATAGTCGTTAGATGCAGATCTGATGGTCAGAAATGGCGGATGACAGACACACCGTCATCACCAACTGAGTCTTTTATAGGAGTAGAGATAAAAATAGAGTTGGTGATGATGGTGTGCCCGCCATCCTACAATATAGGCCATCCGATTTATATCTGACGGATAGGAAGGAAACTATGGCAATTTTGCAAAAAGATACCCACACCCCTCTCCACATTTGCAAATAAGGCCTTCCCTCGTTCATCCTTTTCACTCACAAGATAAACTACTCATATAAATGCATCTTGATGTTCCATGCAACGCATGGGCATCTTGCTAGTCTCTCACAAGATAAACTACTCGTACAAATGCATCTTGATGTTCCGTGCAACGCATGGGCATCTAGCTAGTTTCTTTTAAAATAATTACTACTATAATTGGGTTGAAGTGATATATTTTATGTCTGCCCCGAATGATTTTGATTCACTGGTAGTAACAAAGAAAAGGTTGTCTTGTTAATTAACAAAAAACATGGTGAAAACTATCACATGAGGCCGGTAAAAACAAAGCACATTGGGTTCAGCGTCATCGTCACTACAGCTATGCGTGCGCGAGAAGTCTACATATCGAGGTGGCTACGGAGAAAAAGACGTATCGAGTGTGTGTGAGCGAGGCACAGAGACATAATGTTTGAGAGAGAAACCAATTGACAGATTAAGATCAGATCGAGTTGTCACCCTTCTGCTGTCATTGTTGGGGTTGGGATGGGGGTGGGGAGGGGAGGGAGAGAAAGACATATCGAGACTGTGCGCGGTATGCACAGAGGCACAACTAGCGTGTGTGTGTGTGTATTTGTGTGTGTTTGAAAGAGGAGTAGATAGATTACTATCAAGATTGAGGTGCCACCCTACTCCTTCGGTGTCGGGTAGTGTGTGTGTGTGTGTTTGAGGGAGAAGCCAGTCGATAGATTAGTATCAAGATCGAGGTGTCACCCTACTCCTTCTGTGTCGGGAAGTGTGTGTGTGTGTGTGTGGGTGGGGGGCAGTGACACTTACATATCTCTACTCTTATAAAAAAACAGAGTTGGTGATGATGGTGTCCCTTCCATCCTTCAATATAGGACATCCAATTTATATCTGACGGATAGGAAGGAAACTATTGCAATTTTGCAAAAAGATACCCACACCCCTCTCCACATTTGCAGATAAGGCATTCCCTCGTTCGTCATTTTCTCCCACAAGATAATCTACTTATACAAATGCATCTTGATGTTCCGTGAAACGCATGGGCACCTTGCTAGTAGGGAGAAGGAGTTTGTGTGGCACATATCTATATTAATGGATAGGTATATAGGATGTGTGCGAGGCATACTTAAAGCATCACGAATATAAACAAACGGTGTGCATGCAAGTGCTAAAAAACAAAGCGATAAACAATGTATACGTGCGTGCGTGCATGCGTGTGTGTGTGTGTGTGTCAGAGAGAGAGAGAGAAATCTCAAAACAAAAGGTGCTCTGCCGCAATCCCATTGTATGCATTCATATGGTTCCAGAACTTGAGTTAACCTTAGGCATATGTGTGAGAGACATAATTATCCTTTGCGACATTAGTGGTTGTGGGTGGGCGAAATTAAAGGGCTGGGCATGTTCAACAGAGAGAGCGTGTGTGTTTCTATGTGAGAGATTTGTAGGACAGGGTAGAAAGACGAATTCTAACCTTGATGGAGGGAGAGAAATACACGAAGTGCGCATGTGTGATTTCGATGCCCACGGGGAAATGAGATATGTATGAGTGTGAGAGATATTGCACAATTCATTCACGTATCACTATCTAGAGATCGTGTACGTGCATCGCTTGAACATAAATCAATATCTACTTCGTATCGTGGCCAAAGGTACACTACCGATTCAACGCTATAAAGATTGGACACTCACGTATCACATTTTTTTCTATCTAAATAAACCTTTCCAATTGTGCATGCCAAAGTTACAGTGATGTTTCTTCAAACCACTAATGTAGCTATCATGTACATGCACCATTGTTACTCTTGCACTCAAATTTATTAGTCTTGGATGATTTAAGGTTCTATTATGAAGTAATATATGTAATATTCATATATAAATTCAACGGGTATGCAATTTATGAAATGGAGGCTATGTAATCATATGAGGTAACACTTTTAAGTAGCGGACTACAATAACCATTTCTTTTGTGGGACTACAATATCCATTTCTTTTTGTGCGCCTCTACACTAACACGTCAATGCATTATGTTTAAATTAAATAACCAATGGAACTACATTATCTATTTACATGAGAAATACATAGGCTGAGCGTTTGGTCCCTTTTTTGTGAACACGCCTCTACACCCGTACGATTGGCCGCGCCCATGTGAACGTCCAAGTTATCGGCGCATCATCCTAAGTTATTGTCTTCTTTTTCTGGTGTGGAATTCACACCAGTTATGAACTGCTAATGCGTTCCCCGTGTACACAGTCGCACATGACCTTCCTGCTAGCACGGTCCAAAATTAGTTGAAACTAGATACGAATGATCCCGCGGGCGGCAAAATATCCTGCCTCCTTCTAAAATTTCCGCCACCTAGTCTTTAGCATGTGAAATCCCCCTTTTGTCCTCGGTAAACAGAGAACAACAGTAACAATACCACCCTCATCTACATAATAGGTCGGGGCTACTTTGGTTCCCCCCACCACACGGCACTCCCATTTCCTCTCCCCCTCCCACTAAAACTACTAACTCCACAACACCAGAGCATCTTACATCACGCCGTCTGTACTTCATCGGCCTTTCTTCCCCTCCCCTCTCAAAACCCTAGACTGCTCATCCACTAGCATACCAGAGCCCATTCACTGCCAGCGGCGTCCACCTCGCCGGATCTGCTTTTGCAACCACATCTACCCCTCCTGCCTCCACTAGAAACAAGTAGACTGCTCATCCATCCACTATACCACAACCCATTCAGTGTCGGCCTTATACACGGCGTCGGATCTGCTTCGCCGTTACTCTTGTCAACCGCAGCGGATCATTCGTACTCCCCACTGGAGATGCTTCTCCACACCCCCTGGAGCCGCCGCACCGATGCCCCCGTCGATGGCCTCTGATCCTCTTCGCCGACACATTCCTCAACCCTACCGGAGCCACTTCGCCGACACCATCGTCAACCCTACTGGAGTAGCTTCGCCTATACCATTCTCAACCCTACCGGGGCCGCTTTGCCAACTCACAAGTCCACGGCCAAAGATCCGCTTCGTCGCACCATCATCCAACCTACCAGAGCAGCTTCTTCCGCCCCGTCCACGGCCGCAGATCCGCATTGTTGACATCATCCTTAACCCAACCACCGGAGCAGCTTAACCGACGCCCTTGTCCGCGGCCACAGATCCACTTTTCCCACACCGTAGTCCACCCTTCTGGAGCCGCTCCAAAAACACCCTACTCGACGGTTCTAGATCTCCTTACCGGACCCCGAAAGTTAGCGCAATGTCATCACCCTTGACATTTCTAACCTGATATCCACCGTCTGGCAAGATGCCAAGCACCCGCCATGGCCTAGGCTTATCCTTTAAACCCGTCCAACATCACTTGCCCAATGTACTTCAAATATGCTAACATGTCACTGTTACCTGTTATGCAGCTGGCAAAAACTACAAGGATGATGTTTCTTCTGGATCTAACAGCTTGGCCAACCAAGATCCTGGACTGAGACATTGCTAAGATCTTGTAAGTGTGTCTCTCTCTCTTGTATTGTTATGTGCCTGCCAGCGTGCTTTGCTAGAATTTTCGACCAGTAATCCCTTTGTGCAGACAATGATTTCTACTACTGACTGCGGAATTAGATATGTAGAGGTCATACATGATACTACCTCGTACCTCCGTTCCTAAATATATGTCTTTCTAGAGATTCCACTATAGGCTACATACAAAGAAAAATGAGTGAATGTACACTCGAAAATGTATCTATATACATCTATATGTGGTCCATACTTGAATATCTACATAGACATATATTTAGGAACAGAGGTAGTAAATTACACAAAATCATAGGTGGCATGTAGGAAATCTAGTGCACTACATTAGGCTCCCTTAGAGTGTCTACTAGTCCAGCACATAGAGTCATGTCTAGTTTATGCTACACACACAATCGTTAATTGATGGTTTAAATATGTGCAAGGGATATACAATGTATTATCATGTAGAGATATCTGAAATTAGCCTTGTCAACTTGCAGATAGGGTTACACAATGAAAAAGTACAAGATATATGTGGCAATTTCATGGAACATCGCAAAAAAGGAGAGGCAGCGGTGAGCCTATATAGCTTGCTATGGTAGGTCACTCCTCCATTGCAATCATCGTGACATGTTATTTATATGTTAGTTCTATTGGCCAAGTTTCTTAGGGATAGTTATTACGAGTTATCCTAAGAAAATAAGCACATGTGAATTAATATAAGCTCTAGTCATATACCAGCAGCAGCTCATATCAATTGATCATATAGCAGCAGCAGGAGCAGCTCATAGCAATTCATCATATAGCAGCAACAGAAGCACCTCATAATAATTCATCATATAGCAGCAGCAGGAGCAACTTATAGCAACTCATCATATAGTAGCGGCAGTAGCTCATCGCAATTCATCATATAGCAGCAGCACCTCATAGCAATTCATCATTTAAGAAGCAGGAGCAACTCATAGCAATGCATCATATAGCAGCAACAGAAATAGCTCATAGCAATTCATCGTATAGTGGATCAGAATGAAAATTTGGCAAAAAATCAGAGGAGATCCTCACCTTGTTGGATGAGCTCATCCTTCAACAGCACCTCAAGGCCACGGCCTGGGAGGAGGGGAGGGGGAATAAGGTGCCAGTGGCAACGGCTCGCTAGAGGAACCCTATCGCTGCAGGGAGGGGATCGAGGTAGAGGGAAATGGGAGAGGAGATGCAAGCAGGCAGGGCAATTGCATTTTGAGTGTAATATAGGCAGACAATAGAGTCATTTCACTATTCCCCTTCCCTTCATTTTTAGTGAGCTTCTACCCGAAACACCACCCTACAAAGAGAAATAAGTTAAGCCCAAGCCCATAACTCAAAAATGACTTCTTTGCATATTTTATGGCTTATTTTGACAATAAGCTTTGAAAAGGCAGAATAGAACTGGCCCTTAACCTGCATTTCAATTGTGCATGCAATAATGAATCACTCCTGCCTACTATTGTGTACATTTAGGCATCATCATACATGGCATAACCTAATACATGTGCATTCCATTGTAGAATCTGGAATATGCAATGTTTTTGTTAGTTCATACATTGCACATGATGTTTAAATGCTCCTTAAATCTGGTCAGTCAAGTGATGGTCTTTAAGCCTCCTTCTTTGCTTCTTTTCTTGATACATCTGTTCAATTGCTTGTTTGCATCAGCCAGCCATACCAGAACTGTTTGCTTTGATTACTTGATGTTCTTGACCTAACACTCTAACAGAGCTTGTCAACGATTTCACCACTAAGGGCTGTTGTAGTTAGGGCTTGCCTAACTCATAGGTGACATAAATGTTTGGCTGTACACTAAAGTAGGCTCTCCAAGAGTACCTAGAGATCCAGTTCAAAGTTATGCCTAGTTTCTAAATAATGCACACATAGTAAATGCTCATTTCATTGTGTGGAAGTGCAAGAGATGTGCCATGTTTCATTATGTTGTGTTGTTTTGTTATAATCTCATCCTTTTGCGTTGTTCACAGACTGGAATGTATGCATATTTATCTTCCAAGGAGACGAGTAACTAGTTTGTGTCACCTTGCAGAGGGGGTGCAATGGAGATAAGATTGAGGACTTCCAAGTATAAGATGTTAGGAAGGAGCCTTGCAAGAGAAGTAGGAGCAGCACTGAGCCTGTTCAACCAGTTAAGGTAAGTCACTGTATCCAACTCAATAGTTCAATTACTTGTTTGTTTCAGGGAAAGTTAATTTGCTCTTTTCAATTGCTTTATTTGTCCTGAGTTAATGAGATGCCCAAACAATGATGCCTGATGTTGGGTACTTGTATAGCTATTAGTTGACATAATTAAAGGCCCTACCATTTAATTACTTTAGCGAAGTGTCCCTGAAGCTTTGAACTCTATTAACCAACTATTACTGCATGAGGCTCACAAGGCTAATGATTGCATAGCTTTGCTTGCTGTAGTAGGTTTGTATGAATCCCTCTGCTATTCATTATGCTCACTAAGACTTTAATTGAGCTACAGAATGGCCAACTGCTTGCTTACTTATACGCAACGTGCTTTCTAAATTTGTAACCTGTCTGTGTTTTGGATTTGGCCCCAACATCATGCTCCTCTGGTGAGCTAAGAGAGATTTCTGTATGTAGGCTGCATAGACTACAATTTTTATAATTTTTAAAATATCACCTGCTTATGCTTCATGATGTGTAACATTATTGTTAGTCCTATTTTACCATGTACAAAATAGTCCATCTTGCTCGCTTCACCGCTGTAACTATCATTTTCCCTAGTCATGTGTACTTACAAAAACATTTCAGGATGAAGTGACATCAACACAAAGATCTATGAGCAGTGCGGCATGGCCGTTACCGAATGATTATGGATTGGAATTGGAATGTGCTGATGTTCTCAAGAATCAACTAGAGGTGGCAAGACAACGTGTACATGATTCTCAACGTACAATCAATAAGTTGAGACTGGGCATGCAGGTATTAGATGCAGGAGTCAAAAAAATGAAACAAGACACTGAAGTAACGACGAAGGAATTGGAGATTTTGCATATTGAAATTTGTGCTATATGAATCCGGCCAATCATATTTTCTGAAGAGATTATAGTTCAAATGGTAAGTTCTGTTGATGCGTGTCCATGATGTATGAGCTTTATTTGTCCAGTGTATGTAATTTGCTGTTTGTGTACGCTTTATTATCACTGGTGCCGAACTATAATGCCTAGTGGGTATATTCGGCTATAATTTCTTTATTGTATAGTGTAGGATTATTGTACATTTGTATGCCTTAGTCTTTTTATTGTATAGTGTATGTTTTTTAGAGGCGATAGTATAGAGTAGGATAATTCTTGAATTTGCTATATCGTTGAAACGGGGGCCCACACGCCCAAACCTTTCCTGGACGCCATACAAACGAACAAACATGTGTAATCAAAGCAGGCCTTAATTGGGATGGTCAAAATAATATTAAGTGGATCCCAAATGATGTGGCCCACCATAACAACGGCTCTTAGTAGGCCGTTAATAGGGCAAAAGCTCGATAGGGCCATATAAATGGAAATGGCCCACGGGCCTCTAGCAGGCCGAGATATATGTCAATTTTGTCTCGGCCCTTTTAATTTACTGGCCAGTAAGAGGCCGAAAGTATCATGGGGCAGAGGAGGCCCAATTTGCAAAGTAGGCTTTTAACAGGCCGAGAGTCGCGCTGGGTTGGAATGATGCCCTGCGGAATGTGGGCCCCTAACGGACCTAAAGTCAAAGGACCAACTGTTGTGCGGGCCGTTAACAGGCCGAGAGACAAAATGGGCTAGGAGTTGGCCCATTTACCAAATGGGCCAATTACAGGCCTAATGGCATGGTGAGCTAGAATTAGCCCAAATGCAAACTGGGCCGAGAAAGGGCCGAAAGATGTTCCGGGCCGTTAACGGGCTGGAACTGACGATGGCCGCTAACAGGCCGAAAGAAGCTCGGGCCGCAATTGGGCCCAAAGATGTAGCGGGCCTTTAACGGGCTAAAGATGACGATGGGCTGGAAATTGTCAAATGCAGAATGGGCCTTTCATGGGCTGATTTTGTGTAACTTGTATGGGCCATGCTTGTAAATGGGCCTGACTCAAGTAGGCCGCTAATGGGTCGGCCCGCTTATTTTGATAGGCCTAGCCTTTTCACCGGAATGGGCCTCTGTTGGGCCATGCCACGTGTCGACGTATCATAGGGTCCAATGAATGGATGACATCTGTCCCAATGGTGAGCCAACATGTGTTTCCTCCAGCCAATGAAAATTTTACACATGGAAAATCCTCATTGGTCTAGGCTGTTAGGGGGTTATCGGATCCAAAACCGGACCCGATAGCTTAACGCTGACCCATTACGGTGGATGCCACGTGTCAGTCACCCTTGACGAATGCACTTCTGTGACACGTGATTTATCGTCAAGTGGACACTTTTGTGATGATAATTTTCATAATGTCATGTAACACTTCTACGGCAGCATAGGTATGACTATCTTGATCCTGTCATAAAATTGTCATGGATGTACATGCATGACAGAAAACGCGACCTACTGTGACAAACACGTATCATCACGGAAGTGTCTTTTTTGTAGTGCTTGAGGGGCAAGCCACCCTAGGGTTTCCCTAGGGGTGCCCCATCTGGTGGCCGCCGCCCTCCTAGGGGAAACTCTAGGGTGCCTCCCCCTCCTCCTTTCCCGCTATATATATAGTTGTAGAGGGAGTGAAGCCGCACCCCTCATTGCCACGGCCCTGCCCTTCCTCTCCCTCGCAGTCCTTCTTCTCCGAGAGGATTGGTGAAGCCCTGCTGAGATTTCTCCACCACCACCGCCGCCACGCCGTTGTGCTGCTGGAGGACTAGAGCTACTACTTCACCATCACTCACTGGATCAAGGAGGTAAAGGCATCTTCAAGCTGTACGTGTGTTGAACGCGGAGGTGCCGTCCGTTCCGCACTTCATCGGGAGTTCGTGGACGGATCGTGATTGGATCACGAAGATGTTCGACTACATCAACCGTGTTTCTTAATGCTTTCACTTAGTGATCTACAAGGGTATGTAGATGCAATCTCTCCTCTCATAGATGTCCATCTCCTAGATTGATCTTGGTGAGCGTAGGAATTTTTTCTTTCCCATGCAATGTTCCCCAACAAGCACTACAAAAAAATACACTTCCATGATGATATGTGCTTGTCACAGTAGGTCACGTTTTCTGTCATGCATGTACATCCATGAAAATTTTATGAAAGAATCAACATAGTCATATTTGTGCTGTCGTAGAAGTGTTGCATGACATTACCAAAATTATCATCACGGAAGTGTCCACTTCCATGATGATAAATGGCGTGTCATGGAAGTGTTTTCGTCAAGGGTAACTGGCACGTGGCATCCACCATAATGGGTCACCATTAAGCTATCGTGCCCGGTTTTGGATCCGATAACCCGTTAACACTCTAGAACAATGGGGATTTTCCACATGTAAAATTCTCTTTGGCCGGAGGAAACACGTGTTGGCTCACCGTTGGGACAGATGCCATCCACTCATTGGATAGGAGGCGCCTATCATACGTTGACACATGGCACAGCCCAACAAAGGCCAACTCCAGTGAAAAGGCCAGCCCTTTTGACTTGGTCAAAAGGTAGCCAGCCAGTCCATGGAAAGCCTGTTAACGACCTGTTCGTATATAGCCCATTTACGGCCCGCTAACTCATGACCCGTTACGGCCTATCGGAATTAACCCAGTAGCTTCATCTGGGCCGTCCAATATGATTCCACCCCGTTGTGACTTCCGTCCCATGTATGGCCCATGATGTCTTTCGGCCCATATGTGGCTCTTTGTAACTCTTGGCCCATTAATGGCCCATGGTGAAACTGGCCCATAATGAACAGTGTACCACTTTATACCCATTAACGACCCATTATTCCATCGGGCCGTTTCCATCCCATGTTATATTTAGGCCTTCTCAGGGCCCATTTATTCTTGGGCTCATTTCCAGCATTCGGTTACTTACAACCGTTCCCTGGCCTTTTCTGCTTGTGGGCCAAATTCAACCCGTGGTTACAGTCCACCCGTTTTCGGCCCGTTAATCTGTTGGGCCGTTTTCATAGCATCATCAAATATGGCCAATTAATGATGGCCCGTTATGGTCGGCCCATGAATGTACGATTCCAACTCTAGCCCATTTATGGCCCATGTTTGGCCAATCGATCATACGCCCCGTAGAAGGCCCATTGATGCTACGACCCGTCGAAGGCCCATTGTTTCTACGGCCCGTAGAAGGCCCATTGTTTCTATGACCCTTAGAGGGAAAATTGTTTCTACGGCCCATAGGAGGCCCATGGTAACTACAGTAAATATGTAGCACATGGTTATTGTGGTCTAGTTTAAGAAAATAGGTTATTGCGGCCACTAGCAAACCGTGGAAAAAAACTGCACTGACTACAAGCAAACAAATAAACAAGGCAACAAGGAAATAAATAAGCAAGCAACTTACGCTAGGCTATCACGGATATTACACATATTACATCCACTGGGCATCAAAGTTCACCACCAGTGCAAATATAGGGAACAAAGCAGCATATCATATACATTGGTTGTCAAAGTTAGTGACCAGTGCCAATAAACGCCGCAGCAAAACAAGTACAAAACTAAAACCACTTCAGAAGAGCTCAAGAAACAATTTCCTGGGTACCCATAATGCTGGCAAGGTGGTTATCAAGCTTATTAACTTTCTCTTGTTTGGCGCTTAAATCCTCTAGCGCTTGTTGTTGCACTAGAAAGTATGCATCTGAATTCAGCAGGGACTTCCTCAGTCCTTCAGCTTCTTGTCGTAGCACATCTGATCGATGTCTTTCAACTTAAAGTTGAGACTCAAGAATATGAACTAATTCAGGCAGCGAGTTCGAAGAGCTTGTCCCAGCAGTAGTGGCCAGTAACTGAAACACTACATCAAGACATGACTTTTGGGTTGTCTCACTGTCATCAAGATAGTTTTTATCAGCTTTCTTGGAGACCAATAGGGACGTCTCACTATCTTGAACCTTATCTACATTACTTCCTTTAACATTGCATAACGGGGTACTCTTCTCCAATATTTTGTCTGCATTCTAAAAGAGAAACAAGAACACACATCATAGGTTTACCATGTAGTATATGAAACTCATTTTGGTAAACCATTTCAGTAGTAAAGTGGACATGATAACACCATGAAACAAACATATATCTATGTACCATGTGAGGGAGTCCTGGATTGGGGGGTCCTCGGGTGTCTGGGCTATTCAATATGGCCCGGACTGATGGGCCGTGAAGATACAAAGCGGAATACCTTTCCCCGTGTCCGGGTAGGACTCCCCTATGCATGGATGGCAAGATTGTTGTCCCGATATGTAATTTCCTTCCTCTACAAATTGACTATGTATAACCCTAGGCCCCTCCAGTGTCTATATAAACTGAAGGGTTTAGTCCGTAGGGACAATGAGAATGGACATAGGCTAGACATCTAGGGTTTGGCCATTATGATGTCGAGGTAGATCAACTCTTGTAACCCCTATACTCATTGAATACAATCAAGAAGGATGTAGGGTTTTACCTCCATTAAGAGTGCCCGAAACTGGGTAAACATTGTGTCCCACTTGTTCCTTATTACCTCCGATCCTCAGATGCACAGTTCGGGACCCCCTACCCGAGATCGGCCGGTTTTGACACACACATTGGTGCTTTCATTGAGAGTTCCACCATGTTGTCGGCAGAAGGTTCGATGGCTCGTTTGATTATCGAGAACGATGTTGTTTCCAGGGAAACTTTCCTCCCTGGTTAACTTTTCTTGTTTGGCGGCTTCGTTCTATGTGCCAATTCAACTGGTCACCTTGTACAGATCGACAGTTACGCTCATGGTCACAAGATTAGGTTCGGAAGCCTGAATTATATCGCTGATATCCAAGGAGACTTGATCTTCGAAGGGTTCTCGGCCTGGAGAGCCGCTCCTCAACTACGTGAAGGAAGCCCGTTGGATCCACCTCCAGGCTCCGTTCAAGGATCAACTATCGTTCCTGCCCTGGCCTTAGATCCGGAGCGGACCACCCTATCCGACGACGGGGTTATGAACCCCGCTAGACCCTCTCCTACTAAGGAGCTCCCTGTCAGAGACCCAGAGGTGACCATATTATCGGCAGGCCTGGATTCATACAAGACTCTCCCTATCATCGAGATGCCGGATTCACCTCTGGATGTTAACTCCAAACTCTTGAGGTCTACATCCATTGAGCACGGTCAAGCGGCGATTTCCAGGCCCAGCTCTGCAAGCCCTTAGTCACCCGTCTAGCTATCGCTCCAAAACGAGGCTCTGGACTTAATGCGATCTCTTGCTATCATGGAAGTGTCACTTTCGAACTATGCCCAGCTTGAACAAAGGGCTCAACATGGGGAATTTTGCGTCCCAGCCACCACCCACTTAATAGCCACTATCGAGGACTTGACCGACATGCTAGAATACGCCTCCGAAGACATCGACGGTATGAACGACGATGCCGGAGCCAAACTAGGCCAAAACCCGCCTATCATTAGGCGTTGGACGGCCGCTTCTACTTATGACGTGTACATGGTGGATACCCCCAAAAATAAGGACAAGCCTGTCGAGGCACCACCAAAACACCGACGTCAGCAGCGCCGCTCACGATCGCCTCGCGAAAAGGAAAGAAATACCTACACCGGACACAATGACACTTGGGAGAATGCCGATGACTCCGACCACCCCATCGAGCCTGCTGGTGAGCATGATGAGTGGGAGGATGGACAAGTCAATCCGGACGAACCTGTCGAGCATGAGGATTCAGAAGATAGTAACTATCTACCGGCCTTCGAGGAGGATGTCAACCTTGGCAACGAAGGTTTTATCATGCCAGAGGAACCCCTCGAGCAAGAGCGCTTCAAGCGACAACTCATCGCCACTACGAGGAGCCTTGAAAAGGAACAGCAACATCTTCATGCCGAGCAGGATACAATCAATGATAGATGGACCAGGGTCCTAGCTGCCAAAGAATATGGCTTCGAGCGCCCAACAAAGAGATACCCGAAGCGCAGGCTACTACCACAAATTGATGATGAGGCCCTTGAGCCAATACCATCAAGATATAATCATGCTGACGAACCAGACCGACCACCACATGGATGAGACAAAGCGGCTATTTACACCGAACATCAACCCACGCCACCTCGCCGTCGAGGCAGAGAGGTAGCAGCTCCGGGCTATACCTACGACTTACGTCAGGACCTGGACAATAGAGCTGGTCAGACCAGATCAATCTACGGATCAAGGGGACATGGTCCAACATGAGATGACAGCCATCAATCTTGGCGTGATAAACATAACCAAACTCAGGATCAAAAACCGAACACGGGTGTCATCTGAACTCCATCATGACGTCGCCCAATATAGAGGCATCGAACACCCCTTGTGCTTTACTAACGAGATAATGCATCACCAGTTCCCAGAAGGGTTTAAACCCGAAAACATTGAAGCATAAGATTGAATGACAGATCCCGATGTATGGATTGAAGATTTTCTTATTCATATTCATATGGCTCGCGGTGATGATCTCCACGCCATTAAATACCTCCCCCTAAAGCTAAATGGACTAGCACAACACTGGTTGAATAGCCTCCCGGAGAACTCTATTGGCAGCTGGGAAGACTTGGAGGATGCTTTTCGAGACAACTTCCAAGGTACTTTTGTCCGGCCACCAGACGCTCATGACCTTAGTCACATAGTCCAGCAACCCGGAGAGTCAGCCCGCAAACTCTGGACTCGGTTATTAATTAAATAGAATCAAATCATCGATTGTCTGGACGCCGAAGCCTTAGCAGCCTTTAAACACAGCGTCTGTGACGAATGGCTCGCCCAACACCTCGGTGAGGAAAAGTCGAAGACTATGGCAGCTCTTACTGCACATATGACCCGCTTCTGTGTGGGCGAAGATAGCTGGTTCGCTCGTAGAAGCAACAGTACCAGTGGCCCTGGCACCTCTGAAGCCAGGGATGGCAAGGGAAGGCCACGACATAATAAAAAAAATAGTCAGAACAACAACAATGAATCTGAAGATATGGCGGTCAATGCTGGATTCAGTGGCTCTAAACCCGGTCAGCAGAAGAAGCCATTCAAAGGAAATAGAGACAGTCCATCTAATTTGGAGCTTGAAGATGGGAAGGAAGGAGAAGGAAGAAGGCGTGGGGAAAATAGGAATCACTACTAGGAAAAGGCCTACTAGTGGCGCACCAGTTTTGCCTACTAATGGCGCACTACTGGTGCGCCACTAGTACCACGCCACTAGTATTTTTTACTAATGGCGCACCACTAGTGCGCCATTAGTATCTGGTATACTAATGGCACACCACGCCGTGCGCCATTAGTATAGACCACCATGCGCCATTAGTATGCCTCCCAGGGGGCCATATTTACCCACGTGCTTTGTCATACTAATGGTGCACTATGGGGTGATGCGCCATTAGTATCCTTTGGCATACTAATGGCGCACTGTGTACTGATGCGCCATTAGTATCCTTTGGCATACTAATGGTGCACTTTGAGGTGATGCGCCATTAGTATGAATATTAGGTTTTATTTTTTTACTTTTCTGATTTTTGCACAGGTTACAAAATATATTATTGGACAGAATATAGATAGCAGCACACAGCAACAGCAGATTCATCGAATACAATAGAAGATTAGTCTCCGAATACAATTCATCATATTAGTCTACGAATTCAAAAGACCAAACAAAGATAAAACATTACAAGTTTCGAGACCGCGAGTAGCGAGTTTGTCTTTACATTACAAGTCGATATCGATCATCTAAACTACCATCACATAGAAGAGAGCTGTGGTCATCACGATGAGCATCATTGCGATGAAACTGGTCTTCATCCGGTTCCTCCAAAGCTCCCTACTCTCTCCCGCTAGATAGCGGGCGTATCTAGATTCTGCCTCCGCCCTAGTGGTGTATCCTTTGTAAATGTTACTGCTGAAATAGTGAACCTGTCTCCAACACTCCTCCTAGTCGTCGTACACGACATACGACAGAATCTCTATGCACAAGCCAAACAATAGACAATACATAAGCAATATATAAGTATGCAACAAAAGGATCGGAAGAGAAAAGCAAGACATTAATAGCACGATTCATGGTCCTACTAATAAATAGCATCGATTACATCTAAGTTGAGCGACTGTCCAAACCAAAGAGACATACAATTCATTGAAGTTTAATTACAACATGAGCCAATCAATGTTTCAGAACCACACATAGCATCACTACTTTCGACTCGACTCATGGGACCGGAGAATGGATGAAGCCACCGTCTGTCGTGATGGTCATGAAATCACGGGCGTTGTCAGCCTGCATTTGTAGCGTTGTGTCTATCTCACTGTTGGACGGTTGATACTTAAGGTAGAACTGCCCCGAGGTATGAAGGACATCTTGATGGATGATTTCCGCTAACTCCGACTGGATGCGAAAGTATTCTTGTCTGATGTCCGCGTCCTGGATTGCCGACAAGCTCGCGGCCCAATCTTTGAGATTATCTGGTAGCAGAAGGTGATGATGATCCCATATGATTGCCCGCATGTGATGGAGGGCGTAGTAGGCATCCTTCTGACTGCCAGGCGGCTGCTTGACACAGCAGAACTTAGTATTGTGGGCGAACATGTGCCTGCCGTACCTATGAACTGGCCTGGTGAAGGTGCCTCCAGATTTGGCGTAGCCGGGGAGAACATCATCAAGAACTTTCTTTATATTTGTGTAGTCTATCTTGGAGTCACGGTTCGGGTCGAAATACGTGGCCATGGAATATTTCGGCCTTAAGAGGATGAGTGTGCAATGTGTGTCACTGCACTGAACACGGAATGTTAGAAGAAAGAAAGAACGATCGAAATCTAAGAAATCATTTGTTTTAGGGCGGTTAAGGGATGACTTACTCGGGAAAGTAAGACACGAGGAAGTTATCCTTATCTGGGTTTGCCAGAATGACGCCTTCGAGGTGTGAACTCGCGACTTGGCGGTCCCCAGCGTTGCCCAAGAGCTTGGCACACATGTAGAAGGGGTCGACTATCACGATGTTCGGGGTCTTGTCTCTAATGATCCGCATCTCCATACTCAGCGAAAACAGCCGAACGAAGGTGTGGTGCAGCGGATGAAGGTTAAACATACTAAAGATGTCATCAAACCGTAGGACGATCATATGCCCGATGGCGCCATCCACAAAGCCCTTTCCCTCTGGCACCTTGGCCACGAAAACCGGGTATGCCACATCATTCTCTCTGAGACGCCGCTTCTCCAAAGAAAGAACACTGTCATGCAGACTCCGCATAGCACCGGTTGCAGCATTGAGCATATTTGTCGGTAGCATCGCCCTACCCGCCACATGCACCCTCCTCGAGATATCCTTAGGTGAAGGTGACGCATCCTGAGCACGGATCATACTCGGTGCCGGCTGGCTCGCACCGGTGCCCTTTTTAGCCTTTCATTTCCGTCCCTTCTTCTTTATCTCCTATAATGGGACCGAGTTCTGCTCACAGACCGCCTTCTAGAGCGTGTTGGGGCTGTTAATATTTCGCACCTCAGCTATCTGAGGATCGGTGAAGGCGGCAGCTAGAGGCGTGTCCTGAGAACTGAATGCCAGATGACGCCTGTTGCAATTGGGTTTCTCCGCCGCACCAACTAGATCGCGGTCGTCGTGGTTGGGTTCTTGAGAAGGAGGCCTGCAGAACTCGTCACCGTACCCATGTTCGGCAAAGTACTTATCAATGTTGGTAAATGTACCGTCGTCGTTGTCATCGTCGTCCGGATCCTGTGCCATATGCATGTCCGGATCCTGTGCCATAGGGATCTCCGGCATATCCGGTAGCGTTGCCGCATTCTTGCCATGGCTTGGCGCCGGCACGACTGGTGGTCTTGTCTGTGGGGTGGTGTCCCCCGCCCCCAAATGAATTTGGCTCTTCGGCCAAAGCAGGGGCCAGCTTACGCAGGCGCTGAGGGTCATCTCGTCTTCTTCATCAGCCCCAGCAGGTCAAATCGAAGGTAACAGCTCGTTGCAGCATGGTAGCACCCGGACCACTTCAACCCTATACACTGTGGGTGGCATCGGATTACCATGGAACACGGGGTTGCCCGGTTGAACGATTTTGCCCTTGGCGACATCAACCAACTCGTCGCCCATGAAGTGTAGGAGAGTGCAAGGAACATCGGCGGCGCCCTGCGAAAACATGTAGGGCGTCAGGGCTGCCCAGTCAATGGCAAGGAGATGAAGTCATCGGCCGAGAGGCTTAGTTACCGTGATGCCGTCGAGCTCGGCTAATGTCGAGGCACCGCCAACGGCGGGCGTGGAACTGACGAAGGGGGCGCTTGCTAGTGAGGGGCCGGCCGGCGTACACCCGGGTGCATTAACCTCCAATGCCCATGCCGGCGCTGGAGACACGAATACCGCCTCCGCCGGAGACACCAATGGCGCCGCCTGCGCGTTGTGCGAGTTGCTGGCTGTGAAGCTGGGAACCAGGGGAGGCCCATGTTGGCCGCCCGCAATCCACGTCGTCAGCCGATGAATCAACGTAGGCACCATGGCGTTGAGCGTCGTTCCCAGTTGTTGTTGCACTTGCTCTTGGACAATCTCCGAAATCCACACCACTTGTGCCTTGAGTGCTTCAACCTCGCACGACTGGCTTTCCGAGCTGGTCTTTTTCTCCTTTCGCCCACCAGCGGTATAGTATGACAACCATTTTGTGGACAAGACTTTGTCGGCCACACGACCAGCTGACGTCGGCTTACTGAGCTTATCCTTGTTTTTCATTACGTTCAACGCCCTATTTAAAGGGGTGTCGAAAGGGGAGCTCTGAGATGGCCCCGCGCTACTGCTTTCATTGTCCTATGAAAGGAACGTCGACCATTTAGAAATATTGGGGATTAATTAGAATGCAACCATATGGAGCTAATTACGCAGGGGATGTATTCCTTACCAGAACAAGCTCAAGCGCCTTGGTCTTCGGATCCATGGTAAGCTCCTTTGTTACCGGGTCCTCCTTGTACCAGGCCCTGAGAAAGTTCCTGGTCTGCTTGTCACGGTATTTATCGAAGCGGGGCGGTAGGCCTTGCTCGGCACGCTCCGCGTCCTCCTTGTCCCATATAGGCTCCGCCACTCTGTAACCGCCGGGACTGAGTTGGTGGACCCCTAAGTTCAACTTCTGCATTTCTTTCCCCCACTGACTTGATTCGGAGGTTGCGCTGCTCTCGCACTTGATCTTGAACTCCTTGTAGTCATCTTCGCTCATCAAAGGATATTTCGCCTGGATCTTCTCATAACTATCATCTTTATCAATCATTGCCTTCACCGTGCTTTTCCAAGTAGACAGGGCCGTGCTCATCCTCGTGAGGGCGGCACCATTCACTTTATTCCTTGAGAGGCGTGTGTTTGTAAACTCAGCGGGGAACTTGTATCGTTCTTGCAGCTTCGTGAAGAGGAGGCTGCACAAATTCCCTCGGTCCTTATGCCTTAGGTTCTCAGTGTTGATCGAGACGGTGCTCCGGAGGATGCACCCGAGCTGAACCGAGTACCCCTTGACTACGTGTCTGGGCGCCGTCGGATGCCCGTCAGAGTTTACTTCAGTAAATTACTCCCTGACGGTGCCGAGCACGCTCGGGCGCCGGTCCTTCCGTTGCCTCTTCGGTTGGCTACCATCTATGCGTGCGCCGCCATCATCAGTGGTGGCATCCGCGACGCCATCATCAGTGGTGTCATCCCCGACGCCACTAGGGGTTGTGTAGTCAGGATCGGTGTCTTCCACGGCGTCCTCATAGCGGTGAGGTTCTTCCTCCAACTCCTGGGACAGCTCCCAGAATTGCTTGCCACCTAAACCGCCGGCCTCATCGTTGTGGGCCATGTTTCGTTGTAAATAGGAAAAAAGTTTGGTTAAAAAGTTGGTTATTGTCAAGGAACAAGATCATGGTCTCATCATTTAGGGTTTTTCGACACCGAGGCATCCTAAAAGCTAAGCTTTCATCATTTAGGGTTTGTCGACGCCGAGGCACCCTAAAAGCCTAAGCGTACATCATTTAGGTTCTCATCGACACCGAGGCACCCTATACAAGCCAAGTTAAGTTTTCATCATTTAGGGTTTATCGATGCCGAGGCACCCTAGGTTGGGCCTAATCACTTGGCACTAATCACTTGGCTCTATTGCCACCTATGTTGGGTTTATCATCTAGGGTTTATCGATGCTAAGGAGAATTCTAGGTTGAGCCTAATCACTTGGCTCTATTGCGACCTATGGTTTAATGCAACAAGAATGGCGGGGCAGTTGGTCCTACTTAACTAAGTACTAAGATACCCCGGCCCATGCATTAGTCGCAAGTACCCCATATGACCTTTGCTGAAAATAGGACATATGTTGTACCCGAATTTACCAAAACGGAAGTTAATCGACATTCCGGCAAACTCAAGGGCCTCTCGGGGTACCTGCAAATTCATCACGGCACAATGGTCGGAGACAAAACGCAGCAACTTTACAAGTCTTTCACAGATTTGTTTGCAAGTTCTGATATGTAATAAAGATGAGCCTCAAAGATGAGCCTCCAATGCTGATTTGTTTGGCTTAAGACAAGATGAACCTCCAATGCAACAAGTAATAAAATGGTTGCAAGTTCTGATATGTTTGCAAGATGAACCTCCAATGCAATAGTCTTAGACATTAGGACACTACAATGATCTACAACCTTACGTAAAGTGCCAACTCCACAAATTTCTTTTTCACAACTTTTATATTATTTCTAGAAGCAACACAACAGGGTTAAACACTAGAATCTTGAGTCTAATTAAACCCTAAAATAAACATTTCTCTTTCTCCTCCCCCCTCCTATCCCCTGTCTCTCTTTCCCAGCTCCAACCCCAAACACAAATTAAGTTAGCCATGGTTTAAACACCAGCTCATTCATTCTCACCTCTGGTCCAGGTGCTCTTCTCCTCCTCCTGCCTCTATCCTCTCCCTCAGCCCAGGAACACCTGCACATTCATAGCAAAAATCAACAGCTTGTTCAGACACTTCTTTTTTACTGTGTTATTCCAGCTGTAGCCTGTAGTAGGCTTCAACGGTAATTTAAAGCGGCGCATACAACTGTGCGCAGGTAAACTACTAGTACTGCCGCTGCTGGCCCGCGAAATGGCAACAAAAAGGACTCAAAAGGAGTTCTTCACTTTCCCTCTTTTGGGGTACGGTACTCTAAAAGAAATGGACACACGGACTCGAGCCTTGTGCTAGGAAAAAAACTGTGCTTCAAAAGCAAATAAGAGCAGGAGTGCAAGCATCTAATGCTTGCTGCTCTTCTTCTTGCCACTTGCAGCACTGCAACTTGCCTCCTAATCCTCCTAATGCACCATCACAAAATTAGGTTCGGGTTAACCCAATGGTTCCAGATTATTTAATGTGTGTGGCCCGATTGAACTAGGGTTTACTCAATGGAGAGTAGTACTAGTATAGAAGTAAACAAAATCACGAGAGCTTGCGCCTGAATCTACCGACGCCCAACCATGGCTAACTTAATGAGCTCCAATTCCCATTATTATACACTACTAGCTAAGGAGAGGAGGAAGAGAGGAAACGAGAGGTAGAGGGAGGAGGGTTACCTGACCACGATGAGGTGGTGGTCGGAGCGGAGACGGCGGAGGGCGGAGACGGCGAGCTTGGGGGTGGCGGGGATAGACGGCGGGGAGGTCGCGGGCCTCCTCTCCTGGTGGACGTGGGGTGGCTCCAAGGCTCCAAGTCTCCGGCGGCTCCGAGGCTTCAAATGTCCTCCGGGTTTCTAGGGTTTCGAGGGAGGCGAGGGAGGCGGCGCTCAGGGGGGAGGCGGGGCTCGGGGGGGGGGAGGCGGCACTCGAGGGGGAGGAAGGGGAGAGGGAGGCGGCGGGGGCGCGTGGGCGGCTGCGGCGTAGTGGGTCGGGGCAGCGGCGTTGGCGGCGCGGTGGAGGGAGGGACGAGGGAGGGAGTGGCGCGGTGGATGGAGAGGGACGAAGTTTCTGGCGAGAGGGAGGGACGAGGGAGGAACGAAGTGTATGGATGGGGGAAGATTACTAATGGCACACCCCCTTGTGGTGCGCCATTACAATGTTTTTTTCATAGCAATGGCGCACCAGCGGGACTGTGCGCCATAAGTATTCTTTTTTTTAGATAGCAATGGCGCACCAGCCAGCCGTGCGCCATAAGTATTCTCTTTTTTAGACAGCAATGGCGCACCAGCCAGCCGTGCGCCATAAGTAAGATTTTTTTATTATTATTTTGTTGCATCTAATAATTTTTTAGAAAATGAATATCAATATGAAACAGTAATAAATTTTTATAAAAACAGTAATAATTTTTTAAAAAATGTCATCAGATTTGTTATTTGAAAATATTTATGAATATAAAAAAATATCATCAAATTTGTTATTTGAAAATATAATCAAATTTGTTCATTGAAAATATAATCAAATTTGTTTTTTTTGGATTTTTAGTTGCATTCATTTGTGACGGTGGAGCGGGGGAGGGTGCGGGGGTCGTCGTCGGTGGTGGAGCTGGGGAGGGTGCGGGGGGGTGCTCGGCGGCGAGGGGGAATCTGGCAAGGGGGATCTGGTGAGGGCGGATAGCGATCAAGATGGAGGGGGATCGAGATCGAGTGTCCTCATGAATATTCAATATTTTTTCATGAATATTCAATATTTTTCATGAATTCAAACAGTGCCCATGAAATTTAAAAATATTCATGATAGTTCAAAAAGTGCCCACGAAATACAATCGAGAAATGAAGACTACAATTTAAATACAATCGATCTTAGCTAGCTAGCTATCTGTTCACAATCTTCTTGCCCTTCTTTTTCACAAATGGAGTTCTTCTGTGGAACGGACGTCCTTTAGGAAGGGTGGTCCTGCTTCTTCTTGTGGTGTATGATGCTACTTCATCGTCGTCGTCATGTTCGATCTTCGGGTCGCCGTACTTGTCGAAGTCTTGCTCATTGGCTACTCCATCCATTCCGATGATCTTCCTTTTGCCTCTCCTCATGACAACACGACTGGGCTTTGACGGGTCGGTAATGAAGAAGCATTGGTCCACTTGGGAAGCCAGTACCCATGGCTCATTTTTCGCGGTGATGTTTGCACCCGCGGTCTTGGATTTGGCTTCGGGTATAACCATGGTGGTGAAATACCGGTCTTCTTTTAGGACACTCTTGGCCCATCTAACATGGAACATCGGGACCTTCTCTCCAGCGTAGCTCAGCTCCCAGATCTCCTCGATCCTTCCATAGTATCTGTCCTTGTCGTTACCTTTGTAGGATTCCATCGTTACCCCGGAGTTCTGATAACCATCGCTCTTCATGTCCTTGTCCTCGGTGTAGAATGTGTAGCAGTTGATATCGTACACCTCATAGGTCATCAGGTTGTGCTCGGCGCCCTGTGACAAAGCGAATATGAGTTGTTCTTCTGCAGAAGAATCCTCATGTAAAGGGTACGATAGAAGCTTCTGCTTGAACCAACGCGTGAAACATGAGTTGTGCTCTTTGATTATATCTCCGTCCGTCCTCTGTTGGCCTTGGTCATTGTACGCCTTCTCAATAAAGGTTTTGTGCTCTACCACCGAAGGATCGACCACGTCTATGTGTTGTAGCGCGACTAGGTTTGCTCTTTCAAAGTCAGCGAGTCGACCCTCGAAGTTGACATGCATTTCGCGGCGACCCTCACGGTGACCCCATCCGGCGAGCCTGCCGAGGTGCCTGTTGACGGGCAGACCAACAGGGTTCTCGATGCCTAGATAATTCGTGCAGTAGGAGATGCACTCTTCGGTTAGAAAGTCCCTGGCTATACTTCCCTCTGGACGTGACATGTTGCAAACGTATCCTTTGATGACATCATTCATCCTTTCGAACGGCATCATGCTGTGCAGGAACGTCGGCCTGAGTTGGATGATATCCTCCATGATATGGACCAGCAGATGTAGCATAACGTCGAAGAATGCGGGCGGGAAGTACATCTCAAGCTCGCATAGTATCACCACGATCTCTTCCTGTAGCCTTCTGAGTTCTCTCATGCCAACCGACTTCCGAGAGATGACGTCGAAAAAGTTGCATAGGCCAAATAGCGTTTCACGGACGTGCGCGTCCATGATCCCACAGATTGCAACTGGAAGTATTTGCCTCATCAGCATGTGACAGTCGTGAGACTTCATCCCGCTGAACTTCTGCTTCGCTGGGTCTAGGTATCTGCTTATCTTCCCCGCGTAACCGCAAGGAAGTTTTACTCCTATGAGGTAGGTGAAAAACTGCTCGATCTCCTCCTGACTTAGAGTGAAGCACGCGGGAGGGTAGTCATTTCCGGTCTTCTTGGCCTTTTTGCCTTTGCGACAACTTTCTTTGTCCTGCTTCGCTCAACATCATCATCATCATCATCATCATCATCATCATCATTAGCTTGAAGCTCCTACTTGATGCCCATTGATTTCAAGTCTGCCCTTGCTTTCAGCCGATCTTTGGTCCTCTCTGGCATGTTGAGCAGGGTACCAAGCAGACTCTCGCACACGTTCTTCGTGATATGCATGACATAAATTCTGTGAGGCACACGGTGGATCTTCCAGTACGGCAAGTCCCAGAAAACATACCTCGTTTTCCATACCTTCAGCAGCGGCTCTGGCGCCTTTTGCTTCTTTCCCGGCTTTGGCAGCTTTTGCTTCTTTCCCGGTAGTGGGCAATCTTTCCATTTTTTTCAACAGCTCGTCTATTTCCTCGCCGCTCCTCGTACGCGGGCGTCTTCGGGGTTCGGTTTCACCATCAAACAGATCCTTGCGTTTCCTCCACGGGTCATTGTCGCGAAGCAACCTTCGATGTCCCACGAACACGGTTTTCGAAGACCCGGGATCCCTATCTAGCTGGCGATACGTTGTGTCATCCATGGACCTAACACATCCAGAAAATCCGTGGACCACCTGCCCCGCGAGATATCCGTAACCGAGATAGTCGTGCACCATCGTGAGTAGTGCGGCTCTCATAGGGAAATATTCTTTCTCTGCGGTGTCCCACGTATTGGCTGGCGTTTTCCACAGCATGTCTAGCTCCTCTTTCAGCAGCCCCAGATACAGATTGATGTCGTTCCCTGGTTGTTTCGGCCCTTCAATTAGCATACTCATGTGAATGTACTTCCTCTTCATGCACAACCAGGGGGGGAGGTTGTACATCCACACAAACACAGGCCAGGTGCTATGTGTGCTTCTCTGGCTGCCTAACGGATTCACTCCATCGGTGCTCGCGCCCAGCACGATGTTCCTTGGATCGTTCCCAAATTCTGGGTCTTCAAAGTTCAACGCTTGCCACTGGCTCGCATCCTTTGGGTGACTCAGCATCTTATCTTTTTTATTTATCTCCGGATCATTTCCGTCATCTTCCCGCTTCTTCTCCTCCCTATCCGCGTGCCAACGTAGGAGCTTTGCTACCTTAGGGTCCGTGAAATACCACTGCAGACGAGGAGCTTTCTTCCTCTTCTTGTATTGAGTGACGCCACACACCGGACATATGGTAGACTCTGCGTACTTGTCCCGATAAATCATGCAATTGTTCATGCACACATGGTATTTCACGTGCGGTAAATCCAGAGGACACACAATTTTCTTCGCCTCCTCGAAACTGGTAGGGCACTTGTTCCCCTTGGGAAGACGTTCGTGCCAGAATGACATGTTCTCGTCGAAGCATGCGTCGGTCATTTTGTGTTTTACCTTCATCTCCAGAGCCATGAGCGTTACTTTCAGGTGGGTATCCTCGGGCCTGCATCCTTCATACAATGGAGTAACCGCGTCTATCTCCAGTTGACCCAGCTTGGCTTTCTCTCGGGAGGCAGCTCTTGCGTTATCCGTCTGCTTAAGAAGCAGCTCTTGAATATGAGGGTCCTGCACCCAGCCTCCATCGTCGTCTTCTCCGGCATCTTCATCTTCATGATCATTCCCTTCGTCTTGATCTTCCTCATCATCCTGTCCGGCATCTTCTACATGATGACTGTGTACAGCATCACCGTCGTGATCGTGTCCTGGAGATTCTTCGTCTTCTCGCCTGCCCGAGCCGCAGTGGTTGTCTTGCTGCCCATCCTCATTTCTTGCCCGACCTGCATGGATGACTTCATAGTCATCTTCATCACCTTGCCACCGATATCCATCCATGAAACCATGCAAAGGTAGGTGGTCCTGCACCTGCCCGGAATCTAGGTCCGCAATGAGGCTTCTCAGCTTGCATCTTCGACATGACATCTTATCTCTGTTTCGTTCTTTTGAAGCATCTCGGCCTTCGCGGAGCTCAAAAACCTATTCATGATGCCTTCGGTCATCGTGCGGACCATGGTTGCCTGCGGGGTAGAGCAAAACGATATTTTAGGACCAAGAAAAAATTTGGCATGACTTTCCCTAAAAATAGGACCAAAAAGAATGCATAGTGCCACAAATCTCGCCGAAACGGAAATGAATCAACATTCCGACAAAATATTGGCAACTATCGCATTTCAAATACCGGTACCTGCAAACACAAACATATATGCAACACCACAAACATATGCAACACCACAAACATATGCAACACCACAAACATACATAGATCTAGCTAGGCCACAAAAAGTGCATGTGCACGTTGTTGGAGCGAGCTAGGGTGAAAAAAAGTAGATCTACAACATAAAGATAGCTTTCCCCTTACTTACCTATGAAATAAGGTAATTTAACCACTTAATTTTGATGAATCTATGGTGAAAATTAGGTGAGGAGGAGGAGGCAGCCGACAAGCTTGGAGAAGGAGGTGGAGGGAATGATGTGGGGAAAGTGAGTGTGTAGGTGTGGCTCTCCAAAATTCTAGCTGGTCAAAGGTTAATAATGGCGCACCACCCACACATGCGCCATTGGTAACCCAATATACTAATGGTGCACCTGCTAGCCATGCGCCATTAGTAGTTTTGCAAAAAATATAAAATAAATAAATAAATATATATATATATATATATATACTAATGGCGCACCGTTGCGTAGTGCGCCATTACTAGTTTAAACTAGTAATGGCGCACTATGACACGGTGCGCCATTAGTAGTTTTGCAAAAAGAAGAATAAAAAAATACAGTAGTGGCGCACTATGTGGCTGGTGCGCCATTACTAGTTAGAACTAGTAATGGCGCACTTTGCCTGGATGCGCCATTAGTATGTTTGGAAAAATGAAAAAAATATTGTTACTAGTGGCAAACCGCGTGTCTGGTGCGCCATTAGTGTCTTCCACACTAATGGCGCATCCGCTCATGGTGCGCCATTAGTATATACTAGTGGCGCACCACTTGTCTGGTGCGCCATTAGTGTCAATTTCATCTATAGCCCTTTTCCTAGTAGTGAATCTTTGCCCTCCTATATAGGAGGAGAATATCAAGCGCCCCCTCAAGCCATAAAACTCGCATGTTTCCTTAGCAGCCTTTAAACACAGTGTCTGTGACGAATGGCTCGCCCAACACCTCGGTGAGGAAAAGCCGAAGACTATGGCAGCTCTTACTACACTTATGACCCGCTTCTGTGTGGGCGAAGATAGCTGGTTTGCTCGTAAAAGCAACACTACCAGCGGCCCTGGCACCTCTGAAGCCAAGGATGGCAAGGGAAGGCCACGACATAATAAAAACAATAGTCAGAACAAGAACAATGAATCTGAAGATACGGCGGTCAATGCTAGATTCAGTGGCGCCAAACCCGGTCAGCAGAAGAAGCCATTCAAAGGAAATAGAGATGGTCCATCTAATTTTGAGCTTGAAGATGGAAAGGAAGGAGAAGCAAGAAGGCATGGGGAAAAGAGGAATCATTTCCCTCCTATATTGGAGGAGAATATCAAGCGCCCCCCTCAAGCCTTAAAACTCGCCTGTTTCCAAGGGGTCGTGCGAATGGCACGATTGGATTACCCAAAACCGTATTGATGAGAATACCATAATGGTTGGGCATGATATTTGTTTTGACAAGATGTGCCAATGGAGGTTGTGCCTTGAAACGCAAAGCAGGAGGCGTGAAAACGATTCGAAATGTTAAGAGGCTAGATGTGACGTTTCGCCGAAAAAAGTTGTTAGTGGAAAGACACTATTTTGTTTGATATATTGCCTTCGTGGCTAAGGGTGGTAACAATTATATAGAGCCGGATGTAGTTCCTTTGTTAAGAAGATTGCTTTGAAGTATTCAGGAGGAGGAACCCGCCTTGCAATGCCGAAGACAATCCGCATGCCGATCATATCGTCGTTGAAGACTGGTTCAGGGGCTATTGAGGGAGTCCTTGATTGGGGTCCTCGGGTGTCTGGGCTATTCAATATGGGCCAGAATGATGGGCCGTGAAGATACAAAGCGGAAGACATTTCCCCGTGTTCGGGTAGGACTCTCCTGTGCGTGGATGGCAAGATTGGTGTCCGGATATGTAATTTCCTTCCTCTACAAACCGACTCTGTATAACCCTAGGCCCCTCTAGTGTGTATATAAACCGGAGGGTTTAGTCCATATGGACAATGAGAATGGACATAGGCTAGACATCTAGTGTTTGGCCATTACGATCTCGGGGTAGATCAACTCTTGTAACCCCTACACTCATCGAATACAATCAAGCAGGACATAGGGTTTTACCTCCATTAAGAGGGCCCGAACATGGGTAAACATTGCGTCCCACTTGTCCCTTGTTACCTTCAATCCTGAGATGTGGAGTTCGGGACTCCCTACCCGAGATCGGCTAGTTTTGACACTAACACCATGATCACTTTATGGTCTATATCATTCTAGTTTTTGTTGCCAAATCAAGAGAGAGACATAGTTCAAATAATATTTGTTCAAAACAAAGCAGAATAGCCAGAATATAAGTGTGGGAAACTACAAAGCAATAACAACACTTGTAATGTGCATTGCATGAGAACATAACTGTTTATTCAATTGAAACTGAAATCAACATAGAAGTTAGAACAACAAACCAGTTAAAGAAACATGTGTAAAACATACATGTTGCGCCATTGGAGTTTCGATTCTATCCTTCAAATTTGAAGATAGTTGGTATGAGTAAATACCGTGAGGCAAGAGCAAAGGAGTATGAACCATAGCTACATAACCTGACCTGAGAACAATTCTTCTTCTGCTTTATGCGTTGAGTTGGGATTCTGAATGGTGGTCCTCGTGCTTTGGGCACATCAGTTCCCTTACTAACTGCTCGTGTTTGGGTGCTATGTGGTGGAGACAGTGATGTGTCAACTGGAACTGGGTTACTATCTGCTGGGGTTGGGGTTAGAAGGGGTTTAGCTGGTTCACTGTCCAACTGGGCAGGGGTAGAACCTGTGAGAGTCTGGGTTATGTGTGGTGGGGATGGCTCTTGGGCAAGTACAACCGTGGTTCTATCTGCATCGACTGGTAGTACTATATTTTCTGAAGACCATGTTGTCACTCCGTTAGATACTGCCATCGCCCTCTCCAATTCAAATGGCTGATAAACAAGAAAGTAATTGAATGTACAGACATTGTATGATAGACAGGTGCAATGGATAGTGGGGAATAAAAGAGGGCATGAAACAATTCACTTTTATGTTGTCTAACCAAACAGGATAGCATGACACAATTTCACATATATGATGGCTAACTAAACAGGATAGCATAACACAATTTCACATATATGATGGCTAACTAAAAAATATGGAAAGACATAGTTCAAAATATGATGACTATCTAAACAGTATTACATGATATAACTATATAATGTGTTTATTAAATAGGTTGGCATGTCATAATTCACATACATGCCGCCTATGGAAACAAGATCGCATGATATAATTCATGGATAGAATGACATAACTCAAAATATGATGACTGTAAACACTAAACAGGATGACATGATATAACTATATGATGCCTTTATTAAATGGGTTGGCATGCTATAATTCAGATAGATGCTGTCGGTGTCAAAACCGGCGGATCTCGGGTAGGGGGTCCCGAGCTGTGCGTCTAAGGTTGATGGTAACAGGAGACAAGGGACACGATGTTTACCCAGGTTCGGGCCCTCTCTATGGAGGTAATACCCTACGTCCTGCTTGATTGATCTTGATGAATATGAGTATTACAAGAGTTGATCTACCACGATATCGTGATGGCTGAACCCTAGAGGTCTAGCTTGTATGGATATGGTAATGAATATCTCCCTCCTCCGGACTAAGTCCTCCGGTTTATATAGACACCGGGAGGATCTAGGGTTACACAAGGTCAGTTACAAAGAAAGGAATCTAGATATTTGGTTGCCAAGCTTGCCTTCCACGCCAAGGAGAGTCCCATCCAGACACGGGTGTAGTCTTCGGTCTTCGTGTTCTTCACAACCCATCAGTCCGGCCCATGGCTAACAGGCCGGACGTCCCAGGACCCCTTACTACAGGGCCCCCTCAGTAGCCCCTGAACCTGGCTTCAATGACAAGGTATCCGACGTGTAGATCTGTCTTCAGCATTGCAAGGCGGTTTCCTCCTTCCGAACTCCAAGATAGTCTTCGGATGAAACAAACGTGTCCGGATTTGCAACACACAGCCGCAGAGAGTATAATATTTCACGAATCCAATCTGCTGAACACTTTAGTAACGTGACGTCACGCTTGCCAGATCATTATTTCAAACCGTTTCCTGTCCCACCGTTCCATGTTTCAGGGCGTGGTTTTGTTGGCACGTCCTATCAAAGCAGAGATCGTGTCCCCTTATCACGGGATTCTCATCAATACGAGCTTGGGTAACCCAACCATCCCGCGAGAAAGATTCCTTAGGAATAGGCAGGTCCTCAGGCTTAGGAGGAGGCGTTCAATGCCCTATGCCTTTATAAAGTAACCAAGGGCCGTCTTTTTCATGCACCCAAGGTTCGACTTCATGGCTTCAAGCCTCCCCATCATGTTCGGACCCAGCCGTCAAGGCCGATGGGTGGCTTCCTCCGTTACAAAGGAGGATATTGCAAAGCTTCTGGCGGCCAGATACTTGACCGCGGAGGTCCACCATAGGCTTCCTGCTCAAGGACAGGTTATTCCGACCCCCAGATCTAGCGAGAGGGTCGTATTCATCTCCCACTTCCTCCGAGGGCTAGGGTTCGCTCTTCACCCCTTCGTTCGGGGGCTAATGTTTTATTAGGGACTAGAATTTCATGATCTAGCTCCGGACACTTTCCTCCATGTCTCAGGATTTATAATTACATGCAAGGACTTCCTTTGAATCCCCCCACACTTCGGCTTATGGCTCAAGACTTTTAGTGTGAAGCCGAAAGTAGTCGACGGGGAACAGGTGGAGTGTGGTGGTGCTGTAGTGAGCAAGCTTACCAGCACTCTCTAGCCAAAAGGCTCTTTCACCGAAACCTCCAACCAATGGCGCGAGAGTGGTTTTATGTCATGGAACCCCGTAGCACCAAGTGGGCAGCTATACATGCGTTCCGTTCCGGCCCTCCACCACATCTTGCATCACGGATTAACAAGGGGCTAGACTGGGGATCAGTTGGTGAAGTGCAAACTCTACAGAGCCGCATCAGAACCCTCCTTGAGAGAGACATCGATCTTGTCAATGTGATTCAAGTGATGCTAGTTCGCCGAATCCTGCCATGCCAGCGTAGGTCTCACCGCATGTGGGAGCTTAATCCAGAAGGACCACGAACCCTCCAAAACTTCTTCAGCACTACGCACGAAGGGATGTGGAAGCTATTTTTCGAGAAGCGAAAACATTGTCCGAACACTACTGAGGACGTTGGCCTTGAGTGCAACCGTCCAGATACCCCGGTAATCACTTGTCTTCCGAACACTTTGTAGTTACACATACCGTAATATGGTACTGAGCAAACTATCTTCTTCTAGGGCTGGATAAAGAAAGCGGAACTAATTATGTGTTCAGCCCCTCTGCCCGAAGGCCCAGCAAATCCTGTTTTAACAAGGATGCTGGCCCTGGCACCATACCAGATGCCTGTGAAGGGGGGCATGGCGGACAGGACCAAAGATGGCCTCCATCCCGAAGGTGTATCAGACATTGTGTCCAAAGGAATCAAGATCCCACCGTCTGAAGACAAAAATGAGGGGGAGGTCAACGCCTCTTCCCCCCATGGAAAGAAAAGGGCCGCCTCCGAAGATTGGGAGGAATAGGCTCTTCAGAGAAGCAAGATGCCTCTGTCGGGCGTCTCAGGCTTGGAGGACATCGACGCGCAGTCTAATGATGAGGACAAGCCTGAGGCCAAATTGTAAGTAAACAAGGATGTTTTAGACATGTCCCGTTCTTTTTCTTGTAATGCCTACAATATAATTTTTTTGCAGTTCGGCACGCAGTCTTCTTCAACAATCCTCTTCCTCGGGAGATCTTCTCCCAGAGATGATGGAAAGCGAGACGCCTCCACCGGCCTCTCCGCCCCATAGGGCGGATGACTTCGAGGTGTCGTTGCGGAGGGTCTCCCCCGACCAACAGGCGGTGCGAGGCATCCCTTCAAACGGTGGCCCAGGGTTCGGGGACCAGTAATGAAGGCCCCGAACAATCTGGTCGACAGCCAGATACGAATAAGCGGATCCCTTCAAAGGGTGGTGTACTCCTATAGTAGCCTCCGGAGATCCAGAGGCACCGGATATACTAACGAACATGCTGCAACAGGCGTCCGTCTCAGAGGAACATCGTACCTTGATAGGCATGATGGTTGAAAAGGTCCTATCCGCGAAGCATGGATTGAATGAGGCCTTTGTGGGCCTACTAAGAGGTTTTGAGGTTTGTACTGTAATATGTTCAATTGTGTTTTATCCACAAAATGCACCTGTGTATAGATAGTAGCCCCTAAGACTCCGATTGGCTTCCCGAGGGAGGCAATCAGAGGATCAAAAGGAATGCCCAGGGACTGACCTGATTAATTGGAACACATGTTGTTTCTCTCCTGACGACTGCCCAGACTATGGATATTGTCGAGCTGCAGCGGAAGCTTGATGTGGCAGGAGATGACATTGCGTTAATCAATAGGCGTATTGACGAGTCGCAAGGTATGTATTCGGAGCAGTCCTTACACATACGTGTTTGTAATATAAGCATGACGCTGAAAATTGCATACTGGGATATATATGGCTGCAGATGGTGCCGCCGCCATTGAGATTCTTTGGGCGGAGCTGGCCCAGGCCAAGGAGCAGGCCCGGTTTAGTAATGCGGCCGCTGAAAAGGCATCGGCCGAGTTAAATGCCGAACGAGCTGCTCGGCACCAAGACACGGTGAAAATATCCGTGATGGCGCTCGAACTAAAGAATGCTACTAGCGGCTGTGAATTCCTTGAGAAGGCGAATAAAGCCAAAACAGTTGATCTTGATAAGGCCTTGCGAGAGGCGAAAGAAGCGCGGTCCGAATCTAGAGCGGCCCATGAGGAGATCCGGCAACTGGGGGGATTGCGGCTGGTACGCCCTTTTTATTACAGACTAAGTTCGGCGATCCGAATTATGCTCAGCTTAACCAAGTGTGGAGCTCTCTAGAAGCGTTTTTGGACCTTGCGAAGAGTTCTTCCGATGCGGCGCAGTTTTACCAGGAGCAAGAGGGATATGCAATGGAGAAGCTTTTCTGGTCACAGTTTAGTGCATCGAAACGCCCTCTGTTGCTGAATGAACAGATGTAAAAATGGGCCGAGCTTCACAAGATGTCTGGCACTGCCACGAAGAACGTCATACTCCGGCTGTGGCCGACTGAGCCTATTCCGAATAGCTACTTCGTCTTAGTGCAACGGCTTACTGATGCGGTGCCACGTATCGACGCCGCAAAGCGGTCGGCGTGCATTGAAGGTGCACGGATGTCCTTCGCCCAAGTCAAGACTTACTGGGGGAAGATGAAGGCCATCGGTATTGCAGCGAAGGGTCCACCCATGGGCAAGGACCATCACGCACCAGAGCATTATTTTGAGGACGTCTTGGAGGCTGCCCGCTTGATAAAGGGTCAATGTTCGAAAGGCATAATATTCGAATGAACACTGTGCAAATTGTGAAAGACAATTTTTATAACCAGTCTATATTTTAGTTTTGCCTAAAGGCTGTTATTCCTCATGTGCAGCCGTTTGTATATAATCTGAAAGTTTTCCAGTCGTCGGCTTCAGCCCCCTCGTAGGAAATACGGGGGTGTTCGGAAAAGCATCTGATCACTCTTGACCCAATGTCTTGGTCCGTGAAGGAGGTGTCAATGCGGTGAACCAGGCAATCGGACTATAGGGCGTTAACAATTTCACTTAGCCATAGGAGTTTTATGGTGGGTCGACAATATAGCCCCTTGTATGTATGTGGCTTATTCATACATTGTGTTTACATATTTGACCGGAAAGAGGTCCTTCGTGTGACACGGAGGGAATCGCGAAAGATTCCAATAAGTCATCGAGTGGTTGACCAGCTCTTGCCGCATCATGACAGTCAGTTTTCGGTTTCTCTACTTAGGTGCTTAACCAGGTGAACCGGAAGCGCAATCGCAGTAGTTCTCCCTTTACTACCCTAGCCGATAGAGCGGAATGTAGGATAGCAAGCACAGGAGCGGGGCAACCCAACTATGGACCCAAGACATGATTTGGACCTAATGCATATAAGGCCAAACTCGCGACGCCGAAGTATGCTATAGAGCTATTCGGACTTGTCGGCAACTTGTTTGTTCCCATACCGAGCCCCTGCCAAGTTATGCCGAGGTATATATTTAAAACAACTGTAGGGCAAAAACTCGGTTCTTTAGAAAAGAGTGGATTATTTTTACTAGGATCTGAGTGATGTGTGAATCATTTATATAGATATCAAAGCCGCAACCCCGGTTATTTGACATGCCAGGGGTCGAAGGGAGAGGAAAAAGGCACTTTACAGGCTTGAAATAGAGAGTGCGGTCTACAAAAAGTTATTTCGGACCTCTTGTCAAACGCCTGTGCCACCTGTCCTCGGTGAAGGGACTCCTTGACAGAAATAGCCCTTCGGTGAGTGTGCGCACCCGAACTCCGATAGAGTCCGTGGCCAGCCATTGAGCCACCTGTGGAGAGGGAAGAGAAAAAGGAAGAAGAAAAAGTAATTAGAAAAAAGGGGAGGTTATGGGAGTACTTGCAGGTCCGTCCATATTATGCTTCCGCCAGTGCCCAGGATATTTTAAATGTATAATTATGTATGCGCGGCACAGACTTCGCAGGTATATTAGGTGAGCAGCGGAAGTCGGACTGCTAGTCCCCCACTGTGTAGTTCGGCTGAGGTAGCCGTAGTATGGTCCTCTGTATGGCGGGAGCACTCCGTGCGTTCCCCTATAGGGGAGTGTGTCACGTATACCATGTTCACTGTCTTTACTTCGGGGGGAAACTGCTTCTGACCCCTGGTGTTTGGTTGGCGAGTTTCTTCATCGTCGCTGTCGCCAGGTGGCCTCTTCCCCTTGTGTTCGGCATTTGACTTACCGGCCTGTTTGAAGACCCAACGGTGTGATTAGATGGTTTATTGGGGTGGCCATGAATCTGGCAGGGCCTATCCCATATCTTATCTAAATTGGATGGTCCGTCTCTTTGCCGTAAATGGCCTTTTCCATTGACCGGGTTTGGGGCCGCCGAATCCGGCTTTTACCATTGTGTCGTGCATTCCCTCATTACTATTGCCACATTTGTGTTTATTGCATCGTGGTTTCCCGTTGGCCTCTCATACTTCGGAAGTGTCGGGGTCACTAGCGCTGCTGCTTCTACGAGCGAGCCAGTTGTCTTCTCCCGTGCAAAAGCGGGTCATCAAAGTGGTAAGGGATGAGATGGATTTTGGTTTCTCCTGACCGAGGTGGCGGGCGAGCCACTCGTCCCGGACACTTTGTTTAAAGGCTGCTAGGGCTTCCGCGTCCGAACAGTCTATGATTTGGTTCTTTTTAACTAAGAACCTAGTCCAGAGCTTCCTGGCTGACTCTCCTGGCTGTTGGACGATGTGACTTAAGTCATCAGCATCTGGTGGCCGGTCATATGTACCTTGGAAGTTGTCACGGAAGGCATCTTCCAAATCCTACGAGGTGCTAACAGAGCTTTCAGGCAGGCTGTTTAACCAGTACCTTGCTGGTCCTTTGAGTTTTAGTGGGAGGTATTTGATGGCGTGAAGGTCATCTCCGCAAGCCATATGAATATGGAGAAGAAAATCCTCGATCCATACCGTGAGATCAGTTGTTCCATCATATGATTCGATATTCACGGGTTTAAACCCTTTTGGGAATTCATGCTCCATTACTTCGTTAGTGAAGCAGAGTGGGTGTGTGGTGCCTCTATATTGGGCCACGTCGCGACGTAGCTTAGATGGAGTCCGTCTGCGGTTTTCAGCCCGGTAATGGCTAAACTTGTCACGTCCGAATAGGTAGCCGTCGTTGCGTGTCGGGGCACGTCCTCGCGGTCCATAGATCGATCTGGTATGTCCTGCTTTGTTGTTCATGTCCTGTCGAAGGTCATATGTATGGTCGTGGGCTAATTTACCTCTGCCTTTGCGATGAGGTGGGGCGGGCTGGTGTTCGGCTTGAGTTGCCGTTTTGTCCTGACCACGTGGTGGTCGGTCAGCCGCATTGTGCGATGGTGGTATGTATTCCGGTGCCTCATCGTCTATGTGAGGTAGCAATTTGCGCTTCGGGTAGCTTTTGGTTGGGCGCTTGAGGCCGTATTCTTCGGCTGCTATGACATCTGTCCATTTATCGTTGAGCAGATCTTGGTCAGCTTGAAGCTGTTGCTGCTTCTTTTTTAGGCTCCTTGAAGTGGCTATCAGCTGGCTCTTGAAGCGCTCCTGCTCCATAGGTTCCTCAGGCACGATGAAATCCTCGGTGCTGAGGCTCGCCTCGCCCTCGGAGAGCGGAAGATAATTGCCGTCCTCTGAGTCTTCGTGTGTGGCCTGTTTTCGAGGGCTAGCTTGCCCATCTTCCCGTTCATCTTGTTAAGTAGCTGCGTCAACGGGGTCTTCGTTGTCTTCGACACCTTCTAGAGTATTATTTTCTCCTATGCCATTGTTGCTGTCTCAACTGCGGCATGACTTAAAGCGGCGCCGCTGACCCAGCTCTTTGATTGTATTTCGGAAGGTTTATCCTCTACTGGGTCTTCCTGGTCATCGTCGTTGTTCTCCTTTGGTGCATCCACCATGTATACATCATACGAGGAAGTGGCCTTCCAGCGTTCGGTGAGCGGCGGGTTCTGGGCCTCTTCTTCTCTGTCATCGTCGTCCATACCATCGATGTTGTCAGAGCCGTAATCAAGCGTGTCAGTTAAATCCTCGATAGTTGCTATAAAGTGGGTGGCGGGTGGGAAGCAAAATTCTCCATCATCGGCCCCTAGTCCAAATCGAACATAGTTTGGCTATGAGTCCCCCGCCAAGGAGAGGTTCTTTAATGAGTTTAGCACGTTGCCCAAAGGCAAGTGCTGGAAGATGTTTGCGGCGCTGAATTCGAAGATCGATAAACGATCAAGTTCGGCGTCCGCGGGCTCACATGGTTCGAAACTTATGACCGGAGACGAGTCTGGAGTTCCGGTGACACAGATATCGTGTGAGGTTAAGTCCAGGTGCGGCTCCAATGCCGGGGAATTTGTGGCCTCCGTGGTGGGGTTGAGCCTCCAATCCTGGGATGGCACAGTATGCTCCGAATCTAAGGCCAGAGCGGTTGCAGGAGCTATCTCCTGAATGTTGTCCGATGACAGATTTAGGTCATGTTCATTGAGGTGACCAGGAGCGGTCGCTGCAGTCTCAAATCCGGCGAAGATCAAATCTCCACTAATGTCCGCGACATAGTTCAAGCTCCCAAATATGACCGGATGGCCAGGGGCGTAGCTTTCGATCTACTCCAGATGGCCAAGCGAGTTGGCTCGCAGTGCGAAGCCGCCGAACACAAAAATCTGTCCGGGGAGGAAGACCCCCCCCTGGACAGCATCATTGTAGATGATTGAAGGAGCCATCGAACCTCTTGACGATGGCACAGTGGAACTCTCAATGAAAGCACCAATGTCGGTGTCAAAACTGGCGGATCTCAGGTAGGGGGTCCCGAACTATGCGTCTAAGGTCGATGGTAACAGGAGACAGGGGACACGATGTTTACCCAGGTTCGGGCCCTCTCTATGGAGGTAATACCCTACGTCCTGCTTGGTTGATCTTGATGAATATGAGTATTACAAGAGTTGATATACCACGAGATCGTGATGGCAGAACCCTAGAGGTCTAGCTTGTATGGCTATGGTAATGAATATCTCCCTCCTTTGGACTAAGTCCTCCAGTTTATATAGACACTAGGAGGATCTAGGGTTACACAAGGTCGGTTACATAGAAAGGAATCTACATATTTGGTTGCCAAACTTGCCTTCCACGCCAAGGAGAGTCCCATCCGGACACGGGTGATGTAACACCCGGGATATGATTTACCCAATTTGTAATCCAACTCTTGGCGTTTCTGGCCTTAAGTTATTTTATTTTCTCGGGTTTGGATTTTTTTGTCTCCGTGTGTTGTTATCGTTGTCATGCATCTCATAGCATGTCATCATATGCATTGCATTTGCATACGTGTTCATCTCATGCATTTGAGCATTTTCCCCATTGTCCGTTTTGCATTCCGGCGCTCCGTTCTCCTCCGGTGGTCATTTCTACCTTTCTTTCGTTTGTGGGGATTAAACATTTCCAGATTGGACCGAGACTTGTCAAGCGGCCTTGGTTTACTACCGGTAGACCGCCTGTCAAGTTTCGTACCATTTGGACTTCGTTTGATACTCCAACGGTTAACCGAGGGACCGAAAAGGCCTTGTGTGTGTTGCAGCCCAACACCCCTCCAAGTTGGCCCAAAACCCACCAAAACCCTCTCCATCATCTAGAGCGTTCGATCACGATCGCGTGGCCGAAAACCGCACCTCATTTGGACTCTCCTAGCTCCATCTATGCCTATTTATACACCACCCTCCCGAAATTCGCGGATCCCCTCTTCCAAACCCTAAAAAAATCCACCTCGCGCCGGCCGGACACGTCCGTCCCCAGCCGGACACGTCCGCCGCCCTACCCGGTCCAATCCGGCGCTGCCACGTGCCACAGCCCGTGCCCACATCGTCGCCAGCGCCGCCGGCCGTCAGGAACCCACGGGGCCCTCCCGGCCCGCGCACCCACCGCCGCCTGCCGCCCGATCCGCCGCTCGTCCTCCTCGCGGCCGGTCGCCGTCTCCGCCGCCCAGGTCGCCGGCCGCCGCCCCGCTCTCCGTCCGGTGAGGGAGCTTGTCGCCGGACCCATCCCCGCGCCTCCTCGCCGCCGGATCCGGCCGGAGGAGACCGGATCTACTCCTCCTCCGCCTTCCCGACCACTCTACGTCGCCGCCCCGCGTCCACATCGCCGGACAAGGCCGCTACGCTCCGGTCAACCTCGGTTCACGTGAGAACCCTAGATCTCGAGGTCCAAATTTTCTTCTAAGTCCATGTTTTTCCAGATTCAAGTGCCCTTGTTCATCGTGCCGTAACTCCGCATCCGTAGATCCGTTTTGGGCATATAGCATATCAAAATGTTCGCCTCAGAGAGTACATCATTTCATTCCATTGCATCATTTTCATTTGAGTTCATCTTGATGCCCCAAAATGCTGTTAGAAGATTTCTACTTGAGATATTTGTTAGATCTGCTGCTCCATTTAGATATTTGTCATTTTTTCCATGATTTTTGTGTGCATGTTATGCCCATGAGCTCTACATATGTTTTGTTAAGGGTTTTGCCATCTTTCCACAGGTGCAACCCTTGTATTTTTGTGATGTGTGTGGTGACTATCACAAGCTTGCAAAGTGAGGCACTTGGTAATGCTGATTTCAGGGACTTAGCATTTCCACCAAGTCCTTGAGCTGTTTATCTCATATGGCCATATGTTCATGTTGTTTCCTAGTGATCCGTGCCTCTTTTGAGGATGATCAGCAAGGATGTTTTGTTAATCTTGTAGTGCTCTATCCATCCATGTCTTTGTTTTCAATTATGGAGTAACCTAGCTTGAGTCAATCGAGCTCTACTTTTGCTACTTCGTGAATCTGGGCAGATTGTCTACTTTTTAGCGATTTTGCCGCTGATGTTGTAGTTGATCCATGCATGCTATGCTATTGCTCCTGCCATGTCTAGCTTGCATTTTGTGTATCCTTGATGGATGTATGCTTAGTTTGTCATGACTTTCTCCATAGTGAGTGCATCAAGCTCGTAGACATGCCTACTTGATATCTGTTTTCAGCATGCTCCAGTTTTCACTAAGTCTGAGACCTGATTATGTTTTTGCCATGTTCACATGCTTGCAATTGTATTTTCTGATCCATTTTGGCTCAAGGTCACTAAGGGTCTTTTGTTAAGCTCTTTGAGTAGCTCCATGCCATGTTTTACTTTTCCATGTTAAGGTCCTGTAGCATATAGTTTTCATGCTCCGAAGAGTCCTACCTGATCTGAAATTCCAGACAAGTGTTAATTTCACTAAGTCTGAAATCTGTTTGTCATATGCATTTTTGCCATGCTTGTTTGAACCTGTTATTGGATGAATTAGCCGTATCTCAGTGCTAGACTTTTGTTAAGAATCATGAATGGATTCCTGCCATGTATTTTGATGTCATGTTTGGGTGTTGTAGCATGTTCATTTTGTTGCATTTAGATGGCTACTTGCTGTAAATCGCAAAACGTGGCCATATTTGATTTGCTTGCCATTTCCAAACCGTAACTCCGATTCCGGTGATCTTTATATCGTTTTCAAGCGATTTCATCTCATCTTTCCAGTGGCACACTTGGATTTCCAAGTTGAGGCCAGGTTCATTTATCCCTTGTCAAATCTAGCATATGCATCCCGCATCGCATCCCGCATAGCGTACCGTCTTTGCATCATATTGTTTGAGCTTTGCACGTGGTTGATTGTGTTCTGTTTGCTTGTTTGTCTTGTTTGGGTAGAGCTGGGAGACGAGTTCGCTAACGAGGAGCCCGTTGAGTTTGCTTTCGAGGACCCAGTCAACTCTGACAACTTTGCAGGCAAGATGATCATACCCTTGAAATCACTACTATCTTTGCTTTGCTAGATGCTTGCTCTTTTGCTATGCCAATGCTACGATGCCTACCACTTGCTTTCAAGCCTCCCAAATTTCCATGTCAAACCTCTAACCCATCATGTCCTAGCAAACCGTTGATTGGCTATGTTACCGCTTTGCTCAGCCCCTCTTATAGCGTTGCTAGTTGCAGGTGAAGATTGGAGACCGTTCCTTGTTGGAATATTTATTTACTTGTTGGGATATCATTATATTGCCATGTTATCTTAATGCATCTATATACTTGGTAAAGGGTGGAAGGCTCGGCGTCTCGCCTAGTGTTTTGTTCCACTCTTGCCGCCCTAGTTTCCATCATATCGGTGTTATGTTCCCGGATTTTGCGTTCCTTACGCGGTTGGGTTATAATGGGAACCCCTTGATAGTTCGCCTTGATTAAAGCTTTTCCAGCAATGCCCAACCTTTGTTTTACCATTTGCCACCTAGCCTCTTTTTCCCTTGGGTTTCCGGAGCCCGAGGGTCATCTTATTTTAGCCCCCCCCCGGGCCAGTGCTCCTCTGAGTGTTGGTCCGAACTAGAGTCCTGCGCAGCACCCCCTCGGGGAAACTCGAGATTTGGTTTTAGTTGTATGGAGCACTCATCTTAGTGTGCCCTGAGAACGAGATATGTGCAGCTCCTATCGGGATTTGTCGGCACATTCGGGCGCTGTTGCTGGTCTTGTTTTAACCTGTCGAAGTGTCTTGAAGAACCGAGATACCGAGTCTGATCGGAGCGTCTCAGGAGGAGGTCTATTCCCTCGTTGATCGTGAGAGCTTGTCATGGGCTAAGTTGGGACTCCCCTGCAGGGATCTGAACTTTAGAAAGCCGTGCCCGCGGTTATGGGCAGATGGGAATTTGTTAATGTTCGGTTGTAGATAACTTGAACCTTAACTTAATTAATATAAATCAACAGTGTGAGTTACCGTGATGGTCTCTTCTCGGCGGGGTTCGGGAAGTGAACACGGTGTTGGAGTAATGCTTGCGCAGGTTGTTCTCTAGTTTCTCCCTCGCGCTTTGCCTCCTCTTCTCGCTCTCTTTTGTGAACAGGTTAGCCACCATATATGCTAGTCGCTTGCTACAGCTTCACACGTATTTACCTTGCCTTACCTATTAAGCTTAAATAGTCTTGATTGCGAGGGTGCGTCATTGCTGAGTCCCTGTGGCTCACAGATTACTATTGCACCAGATGCAGGGCCTGACGATTCCGCTCTAGGTGACGCGCTTGAGCTCAAGTGGGAGTTCGACGAGGACTCTCAATGATACTATGTTTCTTTTCCTGATGATCAGTAGTGGTGCCCAGTTGGGGGTGATCGGGACCGTGTCGCATGTTGGGTTGTCTTTTATTTTGGCGCCGTAGTCAGGCCATGAGTGTTTGAATGATGTAATGTTATTTATGTACTTGATTGACGTGGCGAGTGTAAGCCAACTATGTTTTCTCCCCTTTATTATTTATATTACATGGGATGTTTTGAAGATTGCCTTACTTGCGAGATATGCCTTCAATGCGATTATGCCTCTAAGTCGTGCCTCAACACGTGGGAGATATAGTCGCATCGAGGGTGTTTCAAGTTGGTAATCAGAGCCTTCCCCGACCTTAGGAGCCCCATTGCTTGATCGTTTTTAGCGGCCGAGTTGTGTCTAGAAAAATGTTTTGAGTCATTTAGGAATTATATATCGGAGAGTTTAGGAATTCTTTTTACTTCCCAGTCTCCTCATCGCTCTGGTAAGGCATCCTGACGTAGAGTTTTGACTCTTCTCTTCTCAAATTTCACTAAAAAGAATTTTAGGATCATGCGGGTATCTTGGAATCGTTCTGATGGTTTTATGATGAGAACATTGTCTTGGTGCCTCCTGTCAGGGGTTTTGTGGAAGTGTCTTGGGGAGTTGAGCTCTGAGGTGTTGTCGTCATAATTTTATCTATGCAGTTCTGGAATACCTGAGTTTAGTATGCCGACATCGAAAATCTCTTTTATGCAGTTCGTTGGTGAGATAACCTCGACGCCACCCAGTAGTGGGGTGGGAGTTCGGGAGTATCGCCATAACTTGTATAACGGATGCTTTTTGAAGGTTGAGGTAGATGGTTTCCGAAGTTTTTCTCGGTTATGTGTTGAAGGATGGATACAGCTGGATGTAGGAATTGCTAGATTTGGGTGAGATATTATGCTTCCCCTGTATCCCCAACACCTGATTGCATAACCGGAAAGGTTCAGGAGTTTCATAGGTGGGAATTCTTGCAGCTCTAGTTCTTCTTCCACGGATAGTTGGTTTGAGATTGGGATTTCTTACTGATTATTCGTTCTTGATCCATACCTTGTTGATTTATTTCTCTACCTAAATTCTAGGTGGCTTCTCAATTTATGGATATGTGACCATTTCAAGAGGAATGCATTCGTTCATTTTGTTCGGATGTGAAGACTTTATGTTGCAATTTTCATTCCATTGGATTCAGCTTCATTTTATCTGTCTATGTGCTAACGGTGGTCAACGTCTTCAGGATGGCTCCCGCTACGAGCACCAATCAGAATCAGAATCAAGATCCGCCACCACCTCCACCTCCTCCGGAGGCATGGCCAGCAGTGATGGCCGCAACCAATGCAAACACACAGTTGATCATGCAAATTCTTCAAGAGCGCAATCAAGGCAACCAAGGGAACCAAGGCAACAATCAGAATCACTTTGCTACACTCAACCAGTTCCTTGCTAACGGGCCGAAGACTTTCAGCAATAGTGTTGAGGCAACCGATGCTGACGATTGGCTCGTGGATCTGTGCAAGCATTTCGAGTGCAGTAACGTCAGGCCTGAGGACTTCGTCAAGTTCGCTTCCTTCCAACTCAAAGATCAAGCTACAGATTGGTTCCAGCAGTACAAGGATTCCAGAGGTGGACGTGTTATTACCTGGGATGAATTCCGTCAAGATTTTAGAGCTCACCATATCCCTCAGAGCGTGGTTGAAAGCAAGCATGAGGAATTCCGCAACCTGAAGCAAGGCTCTTTGTCTGTCTATGACTACAACAAGTTATTTCAGAAGCTCGCCCGCTTTGCCAAGCAGGACGTCCCTGATGAGAAGAGCATGATATAGCAGTTCAGGGGTGGTCTCAGAGAAGAAATTCGGCTAGCTCTTGTCCTCTTTGAGCCTTTGAGGTACGATGAGTTCTACAACATGGCATTGAAGCAAGAGGCTGCTCAATTGAGGTGTGATGCTTCCAAGAAGCGAGTCAGAGATGCTAGTCCTTCTTCCTCTACTCAAGTGGCCAAGCAGCCGAAGTATTGGCTTCCTCCTCCTCCGTTTCGTCAGCCGTATCAGCAGAAGAGCAAAGGTGGCAGTGGATCTTCCCACCCACCCAACCCTGGCTTTCAGAACAAGACTTCGTCTCAAGCTCCAAGATCGAGTGCTCCGTACCACCGTCCACTTTCAGAGGTCACGTGCAACAAGTGCCAACAGAAGGGTCACTATGCCAACAAGTGTCTCAATCAGAGGCCTCTTCCTCCTCCTCCTGTGAGATCGGCAAGTACAGCTGTGGTCAAGCATAACCCCAAGCACGCCAAGGTCAACTTGATGAATGTAGCTCAGGCAGAGGATTCGTCAGATGTCATCACGGGTAACCTTCCTGTTAACGATATTCCAGCTAAAGTTCTTTTTGACACTGGTGCATCGCATTGTTTCATTTCCAAACCATTTGCATCGAAGAATGAGTGCGATTATCAGTATCTGCAAAGTTCCTTGCAAATTGTGTCACCGGGCAAGCAGATGACAGCTAACACCTGCGTCCCGGAGGTTACTATCACCTTGGGCGACTACAAGTTCCTTTCTTCCCCAATTGTTCTTGGCAACTCGGATATTGATCTTATTCTCGAGATGGATTGGCTTTCTAAGCACAAGGCACATCTTGATTGTGCTGCCAGGCAGATTCAATTGACTCATTCGTCTGAGGATGTAATTGTCTTTGCCGCTCGGGATAGTACCATCCGTCTATTTTCTCTCAAAGAGAAGGGTGAACTGGATGCTATCTCGCAAATTCCAGTCGTTTGCGAATATCAAGACGTCTTTCCAGAAGAGCTTCCAGGAATGCCTCCGCACCGGCCAGTTGAATTCGTCATTGATCTTGAGCCCGGCACGGAACCTGTGTGCAAGCGTCCTTACAAGCTCGAACCTGAAGAGTTGAAGGAGCTGAAGAAGCAACTCGATATTCAAGAAAGAATGGGTCTCATCTGACCTAGTTCTTCTCCGTGGGGTTGTGGTGTTCTTTTTGTGAAGAAGAAGGATGGAACGGACCGAGTTTGTGTTCATTACCGTCCATTGAACAAGAAGACCATCAAGAACAAATATCCACTTCCCAACATCAACGAGCTGTTCGAACAACTCAAAGGTGCCCAAGTATTCTCCAAGCTTGATCTCCGTATGGGTTATCATCAGATTCGAATCCGTGAAAAAGATATTCCCAAGACGGCTTTTAGGACAAGCTATGGTTCATATGAGTACACTATCATGTCTTTTGGCCTCGTCAACGCTCCTCCGACTTTCTCTCACATGATGAACTTCATCTTCAATGCCTACACCAATGACTTCGTTTTGGTCTATTGCGACGACATTCTGGTTTTCTCGAAGAACAAGGAAGATCATGCCAAGCACTTGCGTTTGGTGCTCGATAAGCTGAGGGAACACCAGTTCTACGCCAAGTTCTCCAAGTGTGAATTTTGGCTCGATGAGGTTCTTTATCTTGGTCATATCATCTCTGCCAAGGGCATTGCCGTGAATCCTTAGAAGGTGTCTGCAATTGTGAATTGGGAACCTCCTCAGAACGTGAAGCAACTACGTAGCTTCCTCGGTCTCACAAGCTATTGCCGAAGATTCGTTGAAAACTTTTCTAAGATCGCGAAGCCTCTCTCAAATCTTCTCCAGAAGCACGTAAAGTACGTTTGGTCTCCGGAGTGTGACATTGCTTTCAACACTTCGAAAGAGAAATTGATCACTGCCCCAGTTCTCACTCCGCCTGATGAATCCAAGCTGTACGAGGTCTTTTGCGATGCCTCTCTCCAAGGTCTTGGCGCAGTGTTGATGCAAGAGAAGAAAGTTGTGGCTTATACCTCTCGTCAGTTGAAGCCCAAAGAGAAGAACTACCCCAATCATGATCTCGAGTTGGCGGCAGTTGTGCATGCTCTTTTGACTTGGAGACATCTCTTATTGGGAAGAAAAGTGGACATCTTCACTGATCACAAGAGTCTCAAGTACATCTTCACTCAGCCTAATCTCAACCTCAGGCAGACTCGATGGGTCGAAATGATTCAAGAGTATAATCCGAGTATCAAGTATACTCCAGGCAAGGCCAATGTGATTGCTGACGCATTGAGAAGAAAGGCTTACTGCAACAGTCTGATTCTCAAGCCTTATCAACCCGAGCTTTGTGAAGCTTTCCGCAAACTTAATATGCAAGTTGTTCCTCAAGGTTTCCTCGCCAACCTTCAAGTCTCTCCTACCTTGGAAGACCAGATTCGCCAAGCCCAGCTTCTTGATGCTATGGTGAAAAAGGTGAAGATTGGGATTGCCAAGAGTCAACCCAAGTACAAGTGCTACCGCCTTGATGACAAGGACACTCTCTTCTTCGAGGATCGTATGTTGTGCCCAAAGGTGAACTCCGTAAAGTGATCATGAACGAGGCTCACAATTCTCTCCTCTCCATCCACCCTGGTAGCACGAAGATGTATCAGGACCTCAAGCAGGCTTATTGGTGGACTCGAATGAAGCGCGAGATTGCTCATTTCGTGAATGAGTGTGATGTCTGCAGAAGAGTGAAGGCAGAACACCAAAGGCCAGCTGGTCTCCTCCAACCTCTTGCCATTCCAGAATGGAAGTTTGACCACATCAAAATGGACTTCGTGACTGGGTTTCCAAAGTCCAAGTGTGGCAATGATGCTATATTCGTTGTCATCGACAAACTCACCAAAGTGGCTCACTTTCTTCCTATCAAAGAGTCAATCACTACAGCTCAATGGGCGGAACTCTATACCTCTCGAATTGTCTCTCTGCACGGTATTCCACAAGTGATCTCTTCAGACCATGGCAGCATCTTTACCTTCAAGTTTTGGGATTCTTTTCAGAAGGCCATGGGCACCAACATCTGCTTCAGCACAGCTTTCCATCCTCAAACTAGCGGTCAAGTCGAGCATGTCAACTAGAGTCTGGAAGATATGCTCAGGGCTTGTGTGATCTCCTTCGGCATGAAGTGGGAGGATTGTCTTCCATATGCTGAATTCTCCTACAACAACAATTTTCAAGCAAGTTCGGGCAAGGCCCCATTTGAAATTCTGTATGGCAGGAAGTGTCGTACCCCTCTCAACTGGTCTGAAACCGGTGAACGTCAGCTTCTCGGAAATGACTTAATCTCAGAGGCAGAGGAAATGTGCAAAGTCATTCGAGATAACCTCAAAGCAGCCCAATCCCGCCCGAAGAGCTACTATGATAGTAAGCACCATGATTTGACTTTCGAGATCGGAGATCATGTTTACCTCCGCGTCTCTCCTATGAAAGGTACTCGTCGCTTCGGTATCAAAGGGAAGCTTGCCCATAGATACGTGGGACCTTTCAAGATTGTCAGCATGAGAGGCGATCTCGCCTATCAACTCGAGCTTCCTTCAAACTTTGCAAATGTTCATGACGTGTTCCATGTCTCTCAGCTCCGAAAGTGCTTCAAGACTCCTGACCGCACCGTCAACTTCGAGGACATTGAGCTCCAAGAAGGTCTCTCTTATCGTGAGCACCCAGTTGCTATTCTTGAAGAGACTGAACGCAAGACTCGCAACAAGTCAATCAAATTCCTCAAAGTCAAGTGGTCACACCATTCTGACCGTGAAGCTACCTGGGAACGCGAGGATCACCTCCGTTCTGAGTATCCGGCGTTCTTTCAGTCCTAGATCTCGGGACGAGATCCTTTCGTAGTGGTGGAGTGTTGTAACACCCTGGATATGATTTACCCAATTTGTAATCCAACTCTTGTCGTTTCCGGCCTTAACTTATTTTATTTTCTCGGGTTCGGGTTTTTTTGTCAATGTGTGTTGTTATCGTTGTCATGCATCTCATATCATGTCATCATGTGCATTGCATTTGCATACGTGTTCATCTCATGCATTCGAGCATTTTCCCCGTTGTCTGTTTTGCATTCCGGCGCTCCGTTCTGCTCCGGTGGTCATTTCTACCTTTCTTTCGTGTGTGGGGATTAAACATTTCCGGATTGGACCGAGACTTGTCAAGCGACCTTGGTTTACTACCGGTAGACTGCGTGTCAAGTTTCGTACGATTTGGACAATGTTTGATACTCCAACGGTTAACCGAGGGACCGAAAAGGCCTCGTGTGTGTTGGAGCCCAACACACCTCCAAGTTGGCCCAAAACCCACCAAAACCCTCTCCATCATCTAGAGCGTTCGATCACGATCGCGTGGCCAAAAACAACACCTCATTTGGACTCTCCTAGCTCCCTCTATGCCTATTTATACACCACCCTCCCAAAATTCGCGGATCCCCTCTTCCAAACACTAAAAAAATCCACCTCGCGCTGGCCGGACACGTCCATCCCCGGCCGGACACGTCTGCCGCCCCACCCGGGCCAATGCCGCGCTGCCATGTGGCGCAACCCGTGCCCACATCACTGCCAATGCCGCCGGCCCGTCAGGCCCGCGCGGGGCCCTCCCGGCCCGCGCACCCACCGCCGCCTGCTGCCCGATCCGCCGCTCGTCCTCCTCACGGCCGGTCGCCGTCTCCGCCGCCCAGATCGCCGGCCGCCGCCCCGCTCTCCGTCCGGCGAGGGAGCTCATCGCCGGACCTGTCCCCGCGCCTCCTCGCCGCCGGATCCGGCCGGAGGAGGCCGGATGTACTCCTCCGCCTCCCCGACCACTCTCCGTCGCCGCCCCGCGTCCATGTCGCCGGACAAGGCCACTGCGCTCCGGTCAACCTCGGTTCGTGTGAGAACCCTAGATCTGGAGGTCGAAATTTTCTTCCAAGTCCTCGTTTTTCTAGATTCAAGTGCCCTTGTTCATTGTGCCGTAACTCCGCATCCGTAGATCCGTTTTGGGCATATAGCATATCAAAATGTTCGCCTCAGAGGGTACATCATTTCATTCCATTGCATCATTTTCATTTGAGTTCATCTTGATGCCCGAAATGCTGTTAGAAGATTGCTACTTGAGATATTTGTCAGATCTGCTGCTCCATTTAGATATTTGTCATTTTTGCCATGATTTTTGTGTGCATGTTATGCCCATGAGCTCTACATATGTTTTGTTAAGGGTTTTGCCATCTTTCCAGAGGTGCAACCCTTGTATTTTTTTGATGTATGTGGTGACTAGCACAAGGTTGCAAAGTGAGGCACTTGGTAATGCTGATTTTAGGGACTTAGCATTTCCACTAAGTCCTTGAGCTGTTTATCTCATATGGCCATATGTTCAAGTTGTTTCCTAGTGATCCATGCCTCTTTTGAGGATGATCAGCAAGGATGTTTTGTTAATCTTGTAGTGCTATATCCATCCATATCTTTGTTTGCAATTATGGAGCACCCTAGCTTGAGTCAATCGAGCTCTACTTTTGCTACTTCGTGAATCTGGGTAGATTGTCTACTTGTTAGCGATTTTGCCGATGATGTTGTAGTCGATCTGTGCATGCTATGCTATTGTTCCTGCCATGTCTAGCTTGCATTTTGTGTATACTTGATGAATGTATGCTTAGTTTGTCATGACTTGCTCCGTAGTGAGTGCATCGAGCTCGTAAACAGGCCTACTTGATATCTGTTTTCAGCATGCTCCAGTTTTCACTAAGTGTGAGAACTGATTATGTTTTTGCCATGTTCACATACTTGCAATTGTATTTTCTAATCCCTTTTGGCTCAAGGGCACTAAGGGACTTTTGTTAAGCTCTTTGAGTAGCTCTGTTCCATGTTTAACTTTGCCATGTTCAGGTCCTATAGCATATAGTTTTGATGCTCCGAAGAGTGCTACCTGATCTGAAATTCCAGACAAGTGTTAATTTCACTAAGTGTGAAATCTGTTTGTCATATGCATTTTTGCCATGCATGTTTGAACCTGTTAATGGATGAATTGGCCATAGCTCAGTGCTAGACTTTTGTTATGCATCATGAATGGATTCCTGCCATGTATTTTGTTGTCGTGTTTGGGTGCTGTAGCATGTTCATCTTGTTGCATTTAGATGGCTACTTGCTGTAAATCGCAGAACGTGGCCATATTTGATTTGCTTGCCATTTCCAAACCGTAACTCCGATTCTGGTGATCTTTATATCGTTTTCAAGCGATTACATCTCATCTTTCCAGTGGAACACTTGGATTTCCAAGTTGAGGCCAGGTTCATGCATCCCTTGTCAAATCTTGCATATGCATCCCGCATCGCATCCCACACAGCATACCGTCTTTGCATCATATTATTTGAGCTTTGCACGTGGTTGATTGTGTTCCGTTTGCTTGTTTGTCTTGTTTGGGTAGAGCCGGGAGACGAGTTCACTAACGAGGAGCCCGTTGAGTTTGCTTTCGAGGATCCAGTCAACTCTGTCAACTTTGCAGGCAAGATGATCATACCCTTGAAATCACTACTATCTTTGCTTTGCTAGATGCTCGCTCTTTTGCTATGTCAATGCTACGATGCCTACCACTTGCTTTCAAGCCTCCCAAATTGCCATATCAAACCTCTAACCCACCATGTCCTAGCAAACCGTTGATTGGCTATGTTACCGCTTTGCTCAGCCCGTCTTATAGCGTTGCTAGTTGCAGGTGAAGATTGGAGACCGTTCCTTGTTGGAACATTTATTTACTTGTTGGGATATCATTATATTGCCATGTTATATTAATGCATCTATATACTTGGTAAAGGGTGGAAGGCTCGGCCTCTCGCCTAGTGTTTTGTTCCACTCTTGCCGCCCTAGTTTCCGTCATATCGGTGTTATGTTCCCGGATTTTGCGTTCCTTACGCGGTTGGGTTATAATGGGAACCCCTTGATAGTTCGCCTTGATTAAAGCTTTTCCAGCAATGCCCAACCTTGGTTTTACCATTTGCCACCTAGCCTCTTTTTCCCTTGGGTTTCCGGAGCTCGAGGGTCATCTTATTTTAGCCCCCCCCCCCCCTGGCCAGTGCTCCTCTGAGTGTTGGTCCGAACTAGAGTCCTGTGCAGCGCCCCCTCGGGGAAACTCAAGGTTTGGTTTTAGTTGTATGGAGTGCTCATCTGAGTGTGCCCTGAGAACGAGATATGTTTAGCTCCTATCGGGATTTGTCGGCACATTCGGGTGGTGTTGCTGGTCTTGTTTTAACCTGTCGAAGTGTCTTGAAGAACCGAGATACCGAGTCTGATCGGAATGCCTCGGGAGGAGGTCTATTCCTTCGTTGACCGTGAGAGCTTGTCATGGGCTAAGTTGGGACTCCCTTGCAGGGATTTGAACTTTTGAAAGCCGTGCCCGCGGTTATGGGCAGATGGGAATTTGTTAATGTCCGGTTGTAGATAACTTGAACCTTAACTTAATTAATATGAATCAACAGTGTGAGTTACCGTGATGGTCTCTTCTCGGCGGAGTCCGGGAAGTGAACACGGTGTTGGAGTAATGCTTGCGCAGGTTGTTCTCTAGTTTCTCGCTCGCGCTTTGCCTCCTCTTCTCGCTCTCTTTTGCGAACAAGTTAGCCACCATATATGCTAGTCGCTTGCTGCAGCCCCACACATATTTACCTTGCCTTACCTATTAAGCTTAAATAGTCTTGATCGCGAGGGTGCTTCATTGCTGAGTCCCTGTGGCTCACAGATTACTATTACACCAGATGCAGGGCCTGACGATTCCGCTCCAGGTGACGCGCTTGAGCTCAAGTGGGAGTTCGACGAGGACTCTCAACGATACTATGTTTCTTTTCCTGATGATCAGTAGTGGTGCCCAGTTGGGGGTGATCGGGACCATGTCGCATGTTGGGTTGTCTTTTATTTAGGCGTCGTAGTCGGGCCATGAGTGTTTGAATGATGTAATGTTATTTATGTACTTGATTGACGTGGCGAGTGTAAGCCAACTATGTTTTCTCCCCTTTATTATTTATATTACATGGGATGTTGTGAAGATTGCCTTACTTGCGACATATGCCTTCAATGCGATTATGCCTCTAAGTCGTGCCTCGACACGTGGGAGATATAGTCGCATCGAGGGTGTTTCAGGTGCAGTGTTCGGTCTTTGTGTTCTTCACAGCCCATCAGTCTGGCCCATGGCTAACAGGCCGTACGCCCGAGGACCCCTTAGTCCAGGACTCCCTCAGATGCTGTCTATGTAAACATGATGGCATGATATAATTCAAATATATGATTTATAGAGTAAGAAAGTAAGCAGGTGGCAATCGCATTTATGATGTAAAAACGAAGCAATGCAAGACAACATGCATGACATGAGTAATATAACCCTGGCAAGTTTGAGCATAGACCTCAGGGGGGAAGTAGGACTGACCATCAGTCTTTGAATCCTCCTCTGAGGAGCTATCTGTAACTAGCAAGGTGTTTGCTTCAGCATGTAGCATTGTCTGCTCTGAATACCTTGTTTTCACTCCAGATACTTCCATCACTACTTCAAATGGCTGAAGCACAGGAAGAGTAGTTGAATATACCAACGTTGTCAACAAATGGAACACGTAATACAAAAAAGGGATAGCGTGATATAATTCACATATATGATGATTGGCTAAAAAACATGGCATTGCATAATTCACATATATAATGCCTTGCAACAAGATAGCATTGCATAATTCACATATATAATGTCTTGCAACAAGATGGCATTGCATAATTCACATATATGTTAATTGGACACTAAACAGGTGGCATTCACACAAAGCATGTCTAAACTAATCAAATGACATTGCAACGCAAGACACCATAAGCATGATATGAGCGACATAACCCTGCCAAGTTGGAGCATACACCTCGGGGGGGGGGGGGATATGACTGGTCATCTATCTCTGAATCTCCTTTCAGGAGCTATCTGTAATCAGCGAGATTTGCGCTTCGTCAGATAGCATAGTCTGCTCTGAAGACCTTGTTTTCACTCTAGAATTTTCCATCACATGTCAAATGGCTGATGCACACGGAGAGTAGCTGAATGTACTAACGTCGTTTACAAATGTAATACATAATGAAAAAAGGATGGCCTAATATAATTCACATATAAGATGATTGGCTAAGCAGGATGGACTGATATAATTCACATATAAGATGACTGGCTAAGTAGGATGGCATTGCAAAATTCACATATATGATGCCTGGCTAAACAAGATGGCATTGCATAATTCACATATACGATAAAGAAACTTAGCATATGTCATTCACACAAAGCATGTCTAAACTAAGCAGATGACATATTTGATGTATAATGTAAGCAATGCAAGGCACCATATGCATGATATTACCAACATCAGCATGCCAAGTTAGAGCGAAGACCTCAGGGGGTAAATAGGAGTGGTCTTCTTCTTCTGAATCCCCCTCAGAATACTTATCTTCCTCTTGATTACAATCCTAAATGGGTGGAGGGGCCTACCTTTGCGCCCACCATGGAGCGACGCCTACATGAATTTTTGTTGCCACGCAAGGCTCGTCTCTTTTGCTCTACATGTTCAGTTCCATTGTGTACAATAACTGAATGCATTGTAATAAAACATAGTGAGATTGCGTAAGGACTGCATGCAGAAATCCAGAGTGATGGTAGCAACCTGTGGATAGACCCAAAACCAATGATAGCAGGCAGATAATAGCTTAAGTTAAAAAATAAAGATAATGGCTTCTGTACAGTTTGTTTCCCACCCAACATGAAACTCATAGTAGACACCAGATATTAACCAGATAGTAGGTAGATACTATTGATCGCAACCCCTATATGTACCCCACAACCATTTAAAAACTCAAGTTTGACCTTTAGTTTGGAGCTGACTCAGAGTCTAATCGGTGAACAAGATGATAAAGTAGCATGTAATATTAAGCCATGCATAATGTAAGCAGACACGAAAGAGTGCGACCTATCTTGCAGACCCGTGTAGTCCTTGAGGTCATTTGCTCGGTTGATGATGGTGATGCAGTTGTCGTGGCTGCCGGCGGCGGGGAAGAAGATCTGAGGCGGTGAAAGAAAGTATGGAGGCCGAATCCCTACTATGGTGGACCCTTCTGTCATTGGAGCAGCCGAGCTGGGGTGGACAACGTTGTAGTAGGAGTGGGACAAACCACACAAGGTTTTCTTTGACAACTATCTATAAGAGAAGTAATTTTGTAAGGGCTCATTTGAATTGAAGGATTCTAACAACGCATGGATAGGAAATACACAGTAATAGGATAGGAATGCACATGCAAAACAGAGAATTTTAAAACACAAGATTTCTGCCAATCTGGGTGTTTGGTTCACAAGAGTTGGAAGATCACAGGATGCAAAGAAGCATGGTGAGATTAAGTCAAACCACAAGAAAATGTACGGTTATAACGCTATTATGCTACTATCTCTTATTCTTGTGCTTCATGAATAGGAATTTTAAAAGGAGGACAAGTGGATATTAAAATTGCTATGGTTTTTATTTCAAGGAGACACTAAATGAACAAATCCTACAATTTTCCTTTGCTCCATTCCTTTGAACTAAATGCATGAATCGTAGTACCATAGGAAACTTTCCAATTCCTATATTTTCCCTTTAGTTTTCATTTCAAGCACTGACGATTCTAGTAGGCAGGCATGAGCAAGGCAAAGCCTAAACTCAAAAAATGTTTTTGTGCTACTTCTACTAGTTTGGACCCAGGTCACTGTCCTACTAGCTCAACTCCTAGGCCCATCTACAAATGCACAGCTCAAACGCGTAGAGATAAATAATGATCACGTTCAAGAGAGTCCATCATGGATAGCTAAGTTTCCTAGTACCTCACTACTTGTCATATAGTAGGAGAAACTAATCGTATTTCACGTTACTATGTGTGCTCAATGGACTATATATATATATATAACATGTAGAGTAAAAAAGTGATGTAACAAGTGTACAACCTCTTTGGCGAAGCCATGTCAATCTCCGCATGATTGGGTTGGTCGGTGAGGATGCTCCAGCTGATTTGGCTGTCGAAGGAGGGGAAGATGACCTTTGGCATCTGGAGATGGAGCCCGAGGTACTGCTCCGCTGTGATGGAGGGTTTTGTTGTTGGAGCAGCTTCGGTGAGTTGTACGATGATAACCCACAAGTATAGGGGATCGTTCGTAGCCTTTTTTGATAAATAAGAGTGTCGAACCCAACAAGGAGCTAAAGGCCGAACAAATATTCCCTCAAGTTCTATCGACGACCGATACAACTCTATGCACACTAGACGTTTTCTTTACCGGAAACAAGTATGAAACTATTTTGCAAGGATAAAACTACAAGTACTTTGCGAGGATAAAACTACAGATAAATTGCAAGGTAATAAAAGTGGAAAGCTTGTGTCAACAAGAAAGTCATTTGTCCCTAGGCAATCGATAACAAGTACCGGTAATCATTCTTGTAATTTTATATGAGGGAGAGGCATGAGCTAACATACTTTCTCTACTTGGATCATATGCACTTATGATTGGAACTCTAGCAAGCATCCGCAACTACTAAATATCATTAAGGTCGTGAAAGCCAGTCATAGCATTAAGTATCAAGTCCTCTTTACTCCCATACGACATAGCCCACATATCTGTGTTTAAGTTTCTGTCACTCTCGCAACACTAACAATAAGCAAACCATGAACATATTGCAACACCCTACAGCGAGGGCCCCTCACGTTTGCGCGGGACGGAGAGCACTGTAGGACAGCACCATAAATAAAATATGCAATCATACCAACAAAGATCACGATTAACCCACATGACAAAACGGATCTACTCAAACATCATAGCATAACCATAGATCATTGGGAAATTATATATGGAGTTGAGCACCATGTTTAAGTAGGAATTACAATGGGGGGAAGAGGTGTTACACCACTGCAATGATGGGGAGAAAGTTGGTGTTAACGGTAGCAAGATTGTTGATGTAGATCGACATCCCGATCGTTGCCCCTGGCGGCACTCCGGCGCCACCGGAAACAAGGGGGAGAGAGCCCCCTCCTTCTTATTCTTCCTTGGCCTCCTCCCTAGGTGGGAGAAGGATTACCCATCTGGTCCTTGGATCCCATGGCATGGGAGGGGCGAGAGCCCCTCCGAGATTGGATCTCCCTCTCTGTTCTCTTCTGTTTCACGTTTTCCAGATCTAGCCAAAAACCGTTTCCTATATTCCCGGAGATCCGTAACTCCGATTGTGCTGAGATTTTAACACAATTTTTTTCCGGATATAAGCTTCCTTGTGCCCAAAGTACAGCTCCAACTAACATATGAGGTGGGTACAACCCACCACCGCGCGCATGCTCCTGGCCCGTGCGCTGGTGTATTGTGCCCTATGTGGGCCTCCGTTTTCGGTGATTCAACTCCCAAAAATCACATATATTCCAAAATAATTGTCCATAAAGTTTCATCGCATTCGGACTTCGTGTGATATGGATACTCTGCGATATAAAAAACATGCAGAAAACAGGAACTGGCACTAGGCACTGGATCAATAGGTTAGTCCAATAAATCATATAAAAAGTTGCCAAAAGTATGTGAAAGTGGCATAATATTGGCATGAAACTATATAAAAAACGATAGATACGACGGAGATGTATTAGCATCCCCAAGCTTAATTCCTGCTCGTCCTCGAGCAGGTAAGTGATAAAAAAGATAATTTTTACGTGGAATGCTACCGAGCATAAACTTGATCATATATCTAATCATGGCATGAATATTAAGACATAAGTGATTCAAAGCAATAGTCTATACTTTGACATAAAGACATCAATACTCAGGCATCCCAACAAACAATCATGTCTTTCAAAATATTAACGCTAAAGAAAGCTATCCCTACAAAATCATATAGCCTTGTCACGCTCAGTCTTCTTAACACAAAGTATTTATCATGCACAACCCCGATGACAAGCCGAGCAATTGGTTCATACTTTTTAACGCGCTTTAGCTTTTTCAACTCTCACGCAATACATGAGCGCAAGCCATGGATATAGCACTACAGGTGTAATAGAGTATAATGATAGGGGTAAATATAGAGAAGACAAAAAAGTAGAAAGTCTCACATCGATGCGGCTAACCAACGGTCTATGGAGATGCCCATCAATTGATATCAACGTGAGGATTAGGGATTGCCATGCAAGGAATGCACCAAGAGCTATAAGTGGGTAAATGCTCAATATGAAAACTAAGTGGGCGTGCATCTAATCCTATAATGATAAATTCCCACTAGTATATTAAAGTGACAACATAGGAGACTCTCCATATGAAAAACATGGTGCTACTTTGAAGCACAAGTGTGGTAAAGGATACTAACAATGCCCCTTCTCTCTTTGTTTATTTATTTTTTTCTTTTTTTTCTTTTTTCTTTCTTTTTTTCTATTTCTTGTTTTTCTATTTTTTTTCTCTTTTTTTCTTTTTTCTCTCATTGTCCGGAGTCTCATCCTGACTTGTGGGGGAATCCTAGTCTCTAACATCCATTCCTCACTGGGGCACTGCTCTAAAAATGAATAATGATCATCACACTTCTATTTACTTATAACTCAAAAGAAAAAAAATTACAACTCGATACCTATGACAAAATATGACTCTATATGAATCCCTCCGGCATGTACCAGGATGTGCAATGATCTAGCGTAACATGTATGAAAAAGGATGAATGGTGGCTGAGCCACAACTACTATGTCAGCTATATGATCATGCAAAGCAATATGACAATGAATGCTCAAGTCACCAAATGAAAGCGGTGGAAGTTGATTGGCAATATATCTCGGAATGGCCATGGAAAAGCCATAATAGGCACATATGTTGGCTATTTTGAGGAAGATATAATAAGGCTTATGTGTGATAGAGCATATCATATCACGGGGTTTGGATGCACCTGCGAAGTTTGCACCACGTCTCAATGTGAAAATGGGCAATGCACGGTACTGTAGAGGCTAGCAAATTGCGGAAAGGTAAGAGTGCGTATAATCCATGGACTCACATTAGTCATAAAGAACTCATATACTTATTGCAAAAGTTTATTAGCCCTAGAAGCAAAGTACTACTATGCATGCCCCTAGGGGGATAGATTGGTAGGAAAAGACCATCGCTCGTCCCCGACCGCCACTCGTAAGGAAGACAATAAATAATAAATCATTCTCCAACATCATAGCATAACGAGAGACTATATGTGCATGCTTCGGGAATCACAAACCTTAACACCAATATTCTTACTAACCATAACCATTTACTAGTACCTACCACATATTATCATCTCTATATCACAAAACTATTGCAAGGAATCAAACATATCATATTCAGTGATCCATAAGTTTTATGTAGGATTTTATGACTAACCATGCAATTGACCAATTCCTGTTAACTCTCTAAATAGATATAAGTGAAGCATGAGAGTTTAGTTCTTTCTACAAAGTATCATCCTCTAATAGATATAAGTGAAGCAAAAGAGCATTCTTCAAACAACGGTTTTCTATGTGAAGAGAAACAGGCAGTCCAAACTTCAAATGATATAAGTGAAGCACATGAAGCATTCTATAAAGCCATACTCAAAAGATATAAGTGAAGTGCAATGATCATTCTATAAATCAGCCATGGACTATCTCATACCAGCATGGTGCATAAAAGAAAAATGAAAACTAAAAGCAAAAGACGCTCCAAGATTTGCACATGTCGCATGCCACATGAACGAAACAAAGACGAAAACATACCCATACTTGTTGAAGAAAGATGGGATGCCTTTTGGGGCCTCTACAAGCTTAGACGCTTGAGTATCCTTGAATATTTACTTGGAGTGCCTTGGGCATCCCCAAGCTTGAGCTCTTGCCTCTCCTTCTTCTCCTCATATCGAGACCTCCTCGATCTTTGATCACTTCATCCACACAAAAGTCAACAGAAAGTTCAGGAAGATCCATTAGTATAATAAAGCAAATCACTACTCTAAGTACTATTGCAAACCAATTCATATTCTATTTTTGCATTTTAGCTATTGTAATATAACTTTTTCATGGCTTAATCCACTGATAGAATCGATAGTTTCATCAAAACAATGCATCAAAAACAGAATCTTTCTTAAATAGGACAGTCTGTAGTAATCTGACATTCACCATACCTATGTACTCCACAAATTCTGAAAAAATAGGAAAAATAAAAAATTTGTATAGAAAGATAGTGCAAAACGTTTCAGAACTGTTTGACCTTCCAGTAAAAAATGTAAAATCGCGCACTACATACAAAGTTTCTGTTTTGCACTTCACAAACCAACAAGCAATGTAAACATCATAAAGGAAAATCTTGGCACATTATTTTTATAATACAATGGAATTGTACAAGGGGATAATTATTTTTTGAAAAGTTTCTGTAATTAAGATTTACAATGTTTCCGTGAGCATGAACAAAGTTCAAGGACGTCCCCCACTTTCACAATGCTCGTCTATCTCACTTTCACTTTTATTTTTGTGATGTTTTAAGTTCCCCTCTATATTTTTTGTTTTCAAACATTATAAAAGCACTCAACAGAAATAAATAACTCTCTAAAACTTCCGGATTGTCTCCCTGGCAGTGCTTTCCTTAAAGCCATTAAGCTAGGCATAAAGTGCTCAAGTAATGGATCCACCTGGATCCCAAGGTATATCAAAGCCAATTTTAATTAGCAATGATTTGGCATTTAGTAGTGAGCACAAAGCAACATATATCAAGCAACGATGAAATCTAACTCTCTTCCTATGCATCGGCATGTCATACAAGAACAATTCATGCACAACAAGTAAAGGCCAATGCATAGCATAAGCAGTTTCTTGCAATTCTTTCATGTTGGAAACATAAAGAGGCAGAGATGTAGTTCCCCTCTCATAATAATTGCAAGTAGGAGCAGCAAGCACATGCATATTATATTCATCCAAATCATCATGTGCAATGGTAAAAGGCAACCCATCAATATAATCCTTAACAAGAGCGAACTTCTCCGATATAGTGTAGTTGGGAGAATTCAAAAAGATAATAGGACTATCATGTGTGGGTGCAATAGCAACAATTTCATTCTTAATATAAGGAACAATAGAAAGTTCATCTCCATAAGCATCATTTAAATTGGCATCATGGCCACAAGTATAGCAAGCATCATCAAAATGGGATATTTCAAATGAATCAACAGGATCATAACAATTATCATACAATCCATCCTTTGATATGAACAAAGGAGCATTAAACAATGTATGAGTTGGAGGGTTGCTCTCATTAGAAGGCGGGCACGGGTGATCAATCCGGTCTTCCTTCGCTTGTTCTTCGCTCTCCTCATCATCTTTTTCATCCAATGAGCTCGCAGTTTCATCAATTCCTTCTTCCATAGACTCCTACAAAATATTAGTCTCTTCTTGCACAGCGGAGACTTCCTCAATAAATGCATCAATATTGGAATTGTATTTATATTTATCATAGCAATATTTAAGGATAGCAAGATTTTCAGGTCTATAAACTGAATCATCAAAATCTTCAAACTCTTTAAACAAAGATTCAATTTCACATGCACCCTTAAAAGCAACAAATTCTTCTATCCGTTCCACATCATAGTAATCATATATACCATTAGCATAAGCAGCCAAGGTTTCATCATCATTAAATTCACATGAAAAGGGAAGATGTGGAGCATTCATCCTAGAGCAACAAGTATAATCATATCTCTGGCATAAATCCCAAGCATACCACTGCAACATATGAATTTGATCCCATAACAATTTCCCTTTATGAGTCAAGCGATAATCCTTAAAGTATTCACGTTGATCCAACGTTACTCCCATTATCAAGTTGAATGGGGTTTTCTCGGGATTATCAAAGTAGTGCATAATATTTTTCACATAACGAGCATCGAGGGTTTTAGGAGGTTCCTGATCTCCATGAGTAGCAAGTACAACTAATTTGTTTGGTGTTTTGTGTTCCATATCCATAACTAAACATAGAGAACAACTTAGAATAGGAAATAAAAACTAATTAGTGATAAAGCAAACAAGCACACATGATAATATTCACCCCACGCTATGGCTCCCCGACAACGGCGCCATAAAAAGGTCTTGATAACCCACAAGTATAGGGGATCATTTGTAGCCTTTTTTGATAAATAAGAGTGTCGAACCCAACGAGGAGCTAAAGGCAGAACAAATATTTCCTCAAGTTCTATCGACCAACGATACAACTCTATGCACATTAGATGTTTTCTTTACCGCAAACAAGTATGAAACTATTTTGCAAGGATAAAACTACGAGTACTTTGAGAGAATAAAACTACGGATAAATTGTAAGGTAATAAAAGGGGAAAGCCACAAGTATAGGGGATCGTTTGTAGCCTTTTTCGATAAATAAGAGTGTCGAACCCAACGAGGATCTAAAGGCAGAACAAATATTTCCTCAAGTTCTATCGACCACCGATACAACTCTATGCACACTAGATGTTTGCTTTACCGCAAACAAGTATGAAACAATTTGCAAGGATAAAACTATGAGTACTTTGAGAGAATAAAACTACAGATAAATTGCAAGGTAATAAAAGGGGAAAGCTTGTGTCAACAAGAAAGTCATTTGTCCCTAGGCAATCTATAACAAGTATCGGTAATCATTCTTGTAATTTTATATGAGGGAGAGGCATGAGCTAACATACTTTCTCTACTTGGATCATATGCACTTATGATTGGAACTCTAGCAAGCATCCCCAACTACTAAAGATCATTAAGGTCGTGAAAGCCAGCCATAGCAATAAGTATCAAGTCCTCTTTACTCCTGTGATGCCCGGATAATTAAGCTACAGTGGTCCCACGCTAATGGTGCCACGTCACCACGGTTACTGCTGCTAGTCTATTGTTAGATCAAAACCGGTCCAAAATTCAAATTCAAAGTTTGGTAAATAATAAAGATTTTCAAACATTAAAATAAAAATGTTCGGGTTGTACTAAATATTACATAGATAAATATGGTATAGTAAACACATTTTTATAAAATGTCTAAGTAATTTAAAATGAGTTAAAAAAGAAAATAATTAAAAAAAGAAAATACAAAAGAGAAAAACAAACAAAAAAAAGGAAAAGAAACCCCCGGGGCTCCGGCCTAGCAGGCCACCGGCCCAACTGGGCCACGACCTACCAGGCCGGCCCAGCTCCCCCCTGGCCCAACCGGCCACACCTTATCCCCTCACCCCCCCGCAAACCCTAACCACCCACACCCCCACTCCTCTCTCCCCCTCCCCACGACCCCACGCCCCTCTTCCCTTCCCCGATCTAGATCGGGATCGGGGGGACGAACCTCCCCACGGCGCTCGGACCCCGTTGCCTCGTCCTCGCCACCCAGCGGCGCCGAGCACCGCCACCCACTCGCCCTCCCCCCGCTCCTCTCGCCCGATCTGGATCGAGATCCAGAGGAGACCACCGCCGCCGCCAGGCCTCGTCGCCGCCGAACGCCTCCTCGTCCTCCTCCTTGCTGGTCCTCCCCGACCGCCCCCGAGCCCACTGCCCCGTCCCCTACTCCCCCCGTGAGCTTCCCCCTTCGCCCCTATCTCCCCCTAGGTCGCCTCGGCCGTCGCCGCTCGACGCGCTCCGGCGCCACCGTCGCGCGACACCAACCGCGCCGGACCGCCCTGCCCCCGTCTCCTCCTTTCCTCGCGCTCGTCGCGCTCACCGTGACCCTCGCGCCCGTGGTCGCGCCCTATCCCCCCAGGTCGGTTCGCCGTCCGCGCCCGGTGCGTGACCGCACCCCGGCCTCCTCACCCTCCGGCGACGCCGGCCCCTCCCCGCTCCCCCGTGCTGCTCCCCTGCCTCTGCCTCGCGCGAGCGCGCCCCTGAACACCGTCCCGTGCCTCCTCTACTGACCGCACTGGCCGCGACCAGTCGCCGGCCACCACTCGCCTGGCCGGCGCCGTTGCTTTCTTGGGCTGCGCCCGCAGTGCCTAGCGCCTATGCCCGTTCGGGCGAGCGCCCGCACCCGCGCCCGTTTAGCCTCATGGGCCACTGACCACAGGGGCCCACGCCCCAGAACTTTAAAAAAAAAGAGAATTAAAAATAAAAATAATAAATAAAAATAAAAATGATTTAATAAAATTAATTATTAATTAATTAATTATCTAATGAATTAATTAAGTTAATTAATCCAGTTTAATTAATTTAATTAACTAGTTAGGTTAATTAAATAGTAATTGAATTAACTAATCTGTAATTAACCTAAACAGTGTATGATAGGTGGGTCCCACTGGACCCACCTGTCAGGTTGACCAAGTCAACTTTGTTGACTGCTCATGTCAGCATGACATCATGCTGATGTCATTAATCTGTTTTTTGAATTAATTAAATAATTAATTAAATTCCAGAAATTAATAAAATCTTTAGAAAATCATATCTTTTAATCCGTAACTCGGATTAAAATATTTTCAACATGAAAGTTGCTCAGAACGACGGGACGAATCGGGATACGCAGTCTGTTCGTCCGCCACACACCCCTCACCTATCGAACCCGCAACTTTCCCCCTCCGGCTCCTCTGCCCGAAAACACGAAACTCCGGGGATATTTTCCCGGATGTTTCCCCCCTTAACCGGCATCACCTCATACCACGTCAGGTCACGCCTAGCATCGTTACTTGTCGTGTCATGCATCGATATGCATCTGTTTACATGGTATTCATTGTTTCTTCCCCCTCTTCTCTCCGGTAGACTACGAGACCGACACTGCTGCTACCCAGTTCGACTACGGAGTTGACGACCTCTCTCTCTTGCCAGAGCAACCAGGCAAGCCCCCCCCCTTGATCACCAGATATCGCCTATTCTACTCTATACTGCTTGCATTAGAGTAGTGTAGCATGTTACTGCTTTCTGTTATACCTATCCTGATGCATAGCCTGTCCTTGATACTACTGTTGTTACCTTTACCTGCAATCCTATATGCTTAGTATAGGATGCTAGTATATTCATCGGTGGCCCTACATTCTTGTCTGTCAGCCGTGCTATACTATCGGGCCGTGATCACTCGGGAGTTGATCACGGGTATATACTATATAATTTATACATGATACATGTGGAGACTAAAGTCGGGTCGGCTGGTGGAGCACCCGCGAGTGGATCTTTGTGGCAGAGCGACAGGGCAGGTTGACACCGCCTAGGAGAGAGGTGGGCCTGGCCCTGTTCGGCGTTCGCGGATACTTAACACGCTTAACGAGATCTTGGTATTTGATCTGAGTTGGCTACGAGCCTATACGCACTAACCAACTACGTGGGAAAGATATGGGCACTCGGCGTCGTGGTATCAGCTGAAGCACTTCGTGACGCCAGCGACTGAGTGGCGCGCGCCGGATGGGAACGTAAGCCTGCTCTTGTATTAAGGGGGCTAGTTCTGCTTTCGGCCACGTACGCAACGTGCAGGTGTGCTATGGGCGATGGGCCCAGACCCCTGTGCGCTTAGGTTTAGAGCGGCGTGCTGGCCTCTCTGTTGAGCCTAGGTGGGGCTGCGACGTGTTGATCTTTCGCGGCCGGGCATGACCCGGGAAAGTGTGTCCGGCCAAATGGGATCAAGCGTGTTGGGTAAGTTGGTGCACCCCTGCAGGGAAGTTAATCTATTCGAATAGCCGTGATCTTCGGTAACAGGACAACTTGGAGTTGTACCTTGACCTTATGACAACTAGAATCGTATACTTAATAAAACACACCCTTCCAAGTTCCACAGACAACCCGGTGATCGCTTTTCCACAGGGCGACGAGGGGAGGATCGCCGGGTAGGATTATGCTATGCGATGCGACTGGAGATGCGACTGGAGATGCTACTTGGAGATGCTACTTGGAGATGCTACTTGGAGGACTTCAATCTACTCTCTTCTACATGCTGCAAGATGGAGGCTGCCAGAAGCGTAGTCTTCGACAGGATTAGCTATCCCCCTTTTATTCTGGCATTCTGCAGTTCAGTCCACCGATATGGCCCTTTACACATATACCCATGCATATGTAGTGTAGCTCCTTGCTTGCGAGTACTTTGGATGAGTACTCACGGTTGCTTTTCTCCCTCTTTTCCCTTTTCCCTTCTACCTGGTTGTCGCAACCAGATGCTGGAGCCCTGGAGCCAGACGCCACCGTCAATGATGATTCCTACTACACTGGAGGTGCCTACTACTACGTGCAGGCTGCTTACGACGACCATGAGTAGTTTAGGAGGATCCCAGGCAGGAGGCCTGCGCCTCTTTCGATCTGTATCCCAGTTTGTGCTAGCCTTCTTAAGGCAAACTTGTTTAACTTATGTCTGTACTCAGATATTGTTGCTTCCGCTGACTCGTCTATGATCGAGCACTTGTATTCGAGCCCTCGAGGCCCCTGGCTTGTATTATGATGCTTGTATGACTTATTTTATTTGTAGAGTTGTGTTGTAATATCTTCCCGTGAGTCCCTGATCTTGATCGTACACGTTTGCATGTATGATTAGTGTATGATTAAGTGGGGGCGTCACAAGTTGGTATCAGAGCCGACTGCCTGTAGGAATCCCCTTTCCAACTCCTTGGCCGAAGTTGAGTCTAGCCATTGCAAAACTTTTACTAACTTGGTTGTGTGCCTTACGGGCCCACGTCGCCATTGGGTGGTATTAGGATCTTTTACTCCTCGTCTATACTCTGGGACTCTGATCTCTCTTCTAGTCGGGTTAAATGATTTTCTAAAATCTAACTTTAGGTTCTCGAAAACGCTTTCTCCCGGAGAGCCCCTTCAGCCTAGATGATCGCCGACTGCACATGAAGATTTCAAAGTTACTTTCCGATACTCTTTCGGACTGCCCATTGCTTTTGCAATTCACTACCACCGAAATATCCCTATGAATAAATTCATACACCGTTCTTACTTAGTCCCCAGTTGTTCTTTTTATTACAAGACGCCCCGAAATACTCATTGTTGTTCTTAGAATACTTACGCCTACGTCCTTGCAGTTCCTTACCACATGAATACCCATACGGATAATTTCTCGCACTTATCGAGTATCCGCTCATCCCCAGTTGATTCATGTATTTCACAAAAGTCTTCGAAATGCCATTCGATCTTCCGAAAATCCCGAGCAGCCTATTGCTCTTGAAATTCTTGCTTGCTTGCATTATGGTTAATCCCATAAGTCTCGTAATCAGATTGACATCCCTTGTCATTATCATTTGGGTCTGTTGATTCGATATGTTGTGAATGCTCGCAATCCTCAATCAGGTCCTAGAATTCATCCCTCCGGCTCAGACATCATTTTGGACATGAGCTGGTTATCAACCAATTAAATTGTCGTCGGTTGTGCCCCTAAGTCTATTGAACTTATCCATCCTTGGTCAGAGCGTCTGCTTCTGATCCTTTGTTTTGGAAATCATAATTCCTTTGTTATCTAAGCATCAAATTATTCAGTTGTCCTATAATATGAGGCCCGTGCATTCTTTCTTCCTCTGATTGAGTACCGATACTCACATCAGCTCCGTTGTGGATCGCCCGATCCATTGTTGGATTTTACCTGACAACGCCCTTCATATTCAATAACCTTGTGAGCCTTTCCTCTGATACATAATGCCTTTGGTAAATTGTATCCTCTGCTTTTCAACCAAGCTCTGCCTTCGAGCTTGAGTTAATTACTTCTAAAGATTCTAGTATATGGTTCTGAGATGCCCCAATGGGTTGAACCTATGCCTTCCTTAATATGTGTGAACTCGGAAGTTTTCACGCGTCGTACTCATCTGGTATTTCACCAGGTAAAACTTTCAACACTAATGCTTTATCAAAGCGAGAAGTGAATGGAAGGTTATACATTGAAGAAGTGGGAGTCAACCTTGAACCTTGCGTTCATGCCCATGGACACGATGTATAACTTATCATGGAAGCTGCTCGTAAAAATAGTTACCCCTTGCTATAAGTTCATCTTGTATCCGTGGTTCGATCATTTATGATCGTGGTTTCCGGCCATGTTCTCCTTTAAATACCATTTCTCGTGCAAGTTTAAGCACTTGTCTTCTGCAGAGTATTACCCCAGTCCAACCTCTACTTTGATTTGTCGTCGAGTATTACCCCCTGGTATCTCGAGATTATCTTGGAACTGCATAACTTCTTATGAGTTCTTCATCAAGTACTACATTCTCACTGATTATGGATTTTTTTCACGGGCTTCGAGTTATTAAACACTCAAGGGCATCGATAACTGAATCGAGTCCACGTCGCGATTAAACAACTCTTAGTAATCTCCTTTACTTGCGAGTTTGTACTCGATCATGTCATTCCTAGCCTGATCGGCTATATCATTAACGTGCTAAATCTTAACTGTGCTACCTGGTCCTTAATCCTGGAGCACAACCTTCGATGATGAGCTAAGCTTATGTCGATTTCCTCATCTTATCATTCCACTTTGAACAACAAGCTTGATTCTGAGTTGGTGTCTTATCCGTGGTTCAAATAATCTTTTGCTGCATCAGTCCTTTTACTTGATGTAGTGGAGGTTCGATTACTTCCCCCTGGAGCCTATCGACAAAATTTTTCGTGATCATCATCAACATTTTGACTCCTTCCAGGTTTCCAATTGAATTCATGATGATAAATACCATCCTTGCCCTCGATGGTTTGTATTATCATCGGCCACTTTATTGCCTTCCCTCCAACACAAACTTGTTCGTGTTTTGTGTTGTACCTTGAGTTCCTTGCTGCCTAGCATTGTTCTTCTTTACCTTGAAATATTACCACCTTTTATGTCAAGAATGTGGTGAGAATTTCACCACCTCTTAAGAATTCTTGGTATAGTGGTACTTCTCACCATCACCATTCTTTCTTGGTCCTCGTGTTGATTCCAACCGGGGTACAAACAAGTGAACGGTGCTGTTTGGATTCTGCACTTCTAGCAACCCTATTGCCTTGAAGTTAATGGTCGGCCGTTCATTCTTAGACTATTGATTATTGAATCACCATTCTGACATTGGTCGTGCAACCCAGCCCATATTTCGGGTGCACCTTTCAACCAATGTTTAATTGGGTTTGTTTCCTCGAGCATACCTCATTGTATCATTTGATCTGACAATGATCATCTCCTTGTTCACTTAATCGTGGGGATCCATCTTTTCGAAATCTCAATGAATTGTCGCTGAGTTCATCAACCACCCCTTCTTCCTTTCCTTGGTTAAATGGTGAACTCAAGAATCTTATGACGACTTCTCGTCAATTCGTGTCGCACCTTTTTATCTCAGGACCATGAGTCTGAGGTATCATGACACCAATCGGATCTGAATCTCGGTCAGATATGATGGTTGGGACAACTTTCCAGGAGTTATGTTGTTGGTCCTTTGATGACCCGGTAATATGATGTCATGCCTAGCACCCCCCCTGGCTGGAGGACCTATCACTATAATTTCTTTAGCAAGGATAACCATTCCTCCTAGAGGAAATTGTAGGACTTATTTTATAAGTTACTCCTGATGGATCATTTGTGTATCAAAAGTCTGGCCCTTGATTGAAACACCATATCATTGCTACCTGAAGCATGTCTGTGTTACTCCGATTTTCAATAAGAGCATTTGAAGCACAATGCTAAATTCTCTTTATAAATTATCCAAACACCGCTGTATGGGTAATGGCATGAGATTTCTCTCCCCTTTCCTAAAGGGTTTTCTATGATTATATCCCGTCATGAATATCATGCTCTGCTTATCCTTGGGAAGGATATACCCCTGAATTATGTGTTTAAATTTCCCTTCCGTTGTTCTGTTTAACCTGATGATCACATTTTACTTTCCATTGGTTTGTTTGACCTTTCTTGTGATCTATATAATCTAAGCAGTAATAATTCACTGCTTATGTAAACACCTCGGTGTACAACTCTGCTAGTGAGACCCTGTTTCTATTGTTGATGACATTTCGTATCCGCCGATGGATGAGAACTTTGCCTCTTGGCCTGCCTCATTTCAACGAGCAAGAAAATGGTTCTCTTCGTCCCTCGCCCTTGGAACCAACGTTGTTGCCAACATAGCTGGCAAGCTATTCACTGACATGCCTCACCACCCTTCCTACTTTCAACCCACATGGTGGGCCCATAACCCACAGGTCCACTGGATTGAAACCTGACTCTACTGCACCCCCCCGTTCCCAAGGTCGTTCCTCGCGTGTGGCCTCGTATGTAATTCACGAGCCATCTTCCGAGGGATCATCAAATCTGTTATCGGACACAATACTTATTCCCGATCGCTTTGAGCCCCTTTCACACCCTGTTTCAGGCATCGAACGGTTGCCTGCTCGCTCGAAACTTCCCATGAAACCTCATTACCTTGCTCTCGATATTTTCTTAAGTTTCAATTCGAGAGTTACGTTCTGCCACCTTCCCCGGTGTTATCGACCAGATAGTCAAACTTGTAGCGGTTCGTTCTCCCGGAATACCCCCTTATTCTTTCGTAAGTACGATGGAGATCCCGAAGGAAGGATGATGACTTCATCATGATGACCTGAAGCAGAAAAATGAAGACATCAACGTAATGGATTGATCTCTTCGAGAAGAGCAAGCCAGGATGAGAAGACCCGCTAGATTCGTTACCAAACCCTCCCCCCTTTCACTACCTCTTAAATCTCGGGACGAGATTTCTTGTAGTGGAGGAGAATTGTGACGCCCGGATAATTAAGCTACAGTGGTCCCACGCTAATGGTGCCACGTCGCCACGATTACTGCTGCTAGTCTATTGTTAGATCAAAACCGGTCCAAAATTCAAATTCAAAGTTTGGTAAATAATAAAGACTTTCAAACATTAAAATAAAAATGTTCGGGTTGTACTAAATATTACATAGATAAATATGGTATAGTAAACACATTTTTATAAAATGTCTAAGTAATTTAAAATGAGTTAAAAAAAGAAAATAATTAAAAAAAAGAAAATACAAAAGAGAAAACAAACAAAAAAAGGAAAAGAAACCCCCGGGGCTCCGGCCCAGCAAGCCACCGGCCCAACTGGGCCACAACCTACCAGGCCGGCCCAGCTCCCCCCTGGCCCAACCGGCCACACCTTATCCCCTCACCCCCCGCAAACCCTAACCACCCACACCCCCACTCCTCTCTCCCCCTCCCCACGACCCCACGCCCCTCTTCCCTTCCCCGATCTAGATCGGGATCGGGGGGACGAACCTCCCCACGGCGCGCGGACCCCGTCGCCTCATCCTCGCCACCCAGCGGCGCCGAGCACCGCCACCCACTCGCCCCCCCTCCTCTCGCCCGATCCGGATTGAGATCCAGAGGAGACCACCGCCGCCGCCAGGCCTCGTCGCCGCCGAACGCCTCCTCGTCCTCCTCCTCGCCGGTCCTCCCCGACCGCCCCCGAGCCACTGCCCCGTCCCCTACTCCCACCGTGAGCTTCCCCCTTCGCCCCACTCTCCCCCTAGGTCGCCTCGGCCATCGCCGCTCGACGCGCTCCGACGCCACCGTCGCACGACACCAACCGCGCCGGACCGCCCCGCCCCCGTCTCCTCCTTTCCCCGCGCTCGTCGCGCTCACCGTGACCCTCGCGCCCGTGGCCGCGCCCTCTCCCCCTAGGTCGGCTCGCCGTCCGCGCCGGGTGCATGACCGCACCCCGGCCTCCTCACCCTCCGGCGACGCCGGCCCCTCCCCGCTCCCCCGTGCTGCTTCCCTGCCTCTGCCTCGCGCGAGCGCGCCCCTGAACACCGTCCCGTGCCTCCTCTACTGACCGCACTGGCCGCGGCCAGTCGCCGGCCACCACTCGCCTGGCCGGCGCCGTTGCCACCGGCGCCCCGCATCGCTTTGTTGGGCTGCGCCCTCAGCGCCCAGCGCCCACGCCCGTTCGGGCGAGCGCCCGCACCCACGCCCGTTTAGCCTCATGGGCCACTGACCACAGGGGCCCACGCCCCAGAACGTTAAAAAAAGAGAATTAAAAATAAAAATAATAAATAAAAATAAAAATGATTTAATAAAATTAATTATTAATTAATTAATTATCTAATGAATTAATTAAGTTAATTAATCCGGTTTAATTAATTTAATTAACTAGTTAGGTTAATTAAATAGTAATTGAATTAACTAATCTGTAATTAACCTAAACAGTGTATGACAGGTAGGTCCCACTGGACCCACCTGTCAGGTTGACCAAGTCAACTCTGTTGACTGCTCATGTCAGCATGACATCATGCTGATGTCATTAATCTGTTTTCCGAATTAATTAAATTCCAGAAATTAATAAAATCTTTAGAACATCATATCTTTTAATCCGTAACTCGGATAAAATATTTTCAACATGAAAGTTGCTTAGAACGACGGGACGAATCCGGATACGCAGTCCGTTCGTCCGCCACACACCCCTAACCTATCGAACCCACAACTTTCCCCCTCCGGCTCCTCTGCCCGAAAACACGAAACACCGGGGATATTTTCCCGGATGTTTCCCCCCTTAACCGGCATCACCTCATACCACGTCAGGTCACACCTAGCATCGATACTTGTCGTGTCATGCATCGATATGCATCTGTTTACATGGTACTCATTGTTTCTTCCCCCTCTTCTCTCCGATAGACTACGAGACCGACAGTGCTGCTGCCCAGTTCGACTACGGAGTTGACGACCTCTCTCTCTTGCCAGAGCAACCAGGGAAGCCCCCCCCCTTGATCACCAGATATCGCCTATTCTACTCTATACTGCTTGCATTAGAGTAGTATAGCATGTTACTGCTTTCTGTTATACCTATCCTGATGCATAGCCTGTCCTTGATACTACTGTTGTTACCTTTACCTGCAATCCTATATGCTTAGTATAGGATGCTAGTATATTCATCTGTGGCCCTACATTCTTGTCTGTCAGCCGTGCTATACTATCGGGCCGTGATCACTCGGGAGTTGATCACGGGTATATACTATATACTTTATACATGATACATGTGGAGACTAAAGTCGGGTCGGCTGGTGGAGCACCCGCGAGTGGATCTTTGTGGCGGAGCGACAGGGCAGGTTGAGACCGCCTAGGAGAGAGGTGGGCCTGGCCCTCTTCGGCGTACGCAGATACTTAACACGCTTAACGAGATCTTGGTTGAGACCACCTAGGCTTAACCGCGCCGGATTGGAACATAAGCCTGCTCTTGTATTAAGGGGGCTAGTTCTGCTTTTGGCCGCGTATGCAACGTGCAGGTGTGCCATGGGCGATGGGCCCAGACCCCTGTGCGCTTAGGTTTAGACCGCCGTGCTGGCCTCTCTGTTGAGCCTAGGTGGGGCTGCGACATGTTGATCTTTCACGGCCGGGCATGACCCGGGAAAGTGTGTCCGACCAAATGGGATCAAGCGTGTTGGGTAAGTTGGTGCACCCCTGCAGGGAAGTTAATCTATTCGAATAGCCGTGATCTTCGGTAACAGGACGACTTGGAGTTGTACCTTGAACTTATGACAACTAGAATCGGATACTTAATAAAACACACCCTTCCAAGTTCCACAGACAACCCGGTGATCGCTTTTCCACAGGGCGACGAGGGAAGGATCGCCGGGTAGGATTATGCTATGCGATGCGACTGGAGATGCGACTGGAGATGCTACTTGGAGATGCCACTTGGAGATGCTACTTGGAGATGCTACTTGGAGGACTTCAATCTACTCTCTTCTACATGCTGCAAGACGGAGGCTGCCAGAAGCGTAGTCTTCGACAGGATTAGCTATCCCCCTTTTATTCTGGCATTCTGCAGTTCAGTCCACCGATATGGCCCTTTACACATATACCCATGCATATGTAGTGTAGCTCCTTGCTTGCGAGTACTTTGGATGAGTACTCACGGTTGCTTTTCTCCCTCTTTTCCCCTTTCCCTTCTACCTGGTTGTCACAACCAGATGCTGGAGCCCTGGAGCCAGACGCCACCGTCGACGATGATTCCTACTACACTGGAGGTGCCTACTACTACGTGCAGGCTGCTGACGACGACCATGAGTAGTTTAGGAGGATCCCAGGCAGGAGGCCTGCACCTCTTTCGATCTGTATCCCAATTTGTGCTAGACTTCTTAAGGCAAACTTGTTTAACTTATGTCTGTACTCAGATATTGTTGCTTCCGCTGACTCGTCTATGATCGAGCACTTGTATTCGAGCCCTCGAGGCCCCTGGCTTGTATTATGATGCTTGTATGACTTATTTTATTTGTAGAGTTGTGTTGTGATATCTTCCCGTGAGTCCCTGATCTTGATCGTACACGTTTGCGTGTATGATTAGTGTACGATTAAGTGGGGGCGTCACAACTCCCATACGACATAGCCCTCCTATCCGTGTTTATGTTTCTGTCACTCTCACAACACTGACAATAAGCAAACCATGAACATATTGCAACATCCTACAGCGAGGGCCCCTCACGTTTGCGAGAGACAAAGGGCACCATCGGACAACACCATAAATAAATTATGCAATCATACCAACCAAGATCACGATTAACCCACAGGACAAAATATATCTACTCAAACATCATAGGATAACCATATATCATTGGGAAATAATATATGGAGTTGAGCACCATGTTTATGTAGAGTTACAGCAGGGGGGAAGAGGTGTTACACCACTACAATGAGGGGGAGAAAGTTGGTGTTGACGGTAGCAACATTGTTGATGTAGATCACCATCCCGATCGTTGCCCCCAGTGGCACTCCGGCGACACCGGAAGCGAGGTGGAGAGAGCCCCCCTCCTTCTTCTTCTTCCTTGGCCTCCTCCATAGGTGGGAGAAGGATTTCCCTTCTAGTCCTTGGATCCCATGGCATGGGAGGGGCAAGAGCCCCTCCGAGATTGGATCTCCCTCTCTGTTCTCTTCTATTTCATGTTTTCCAGATCTGGCCGAAAACCATTTCTTATATTCCCGGAGATCCGTAACTCCGATTGTGCTGAGATTTTAACACAATTTTTTTCCGGATATAAGCTTCCTTGTGCCCGAAGTACAGCTCCAACCGACGTACGAGGTGGGTAAAACCCACCATCGTGCACTAGGCACCTGGCCCATGCGCTGGTGCATTGTGCCCTGTGTGGGCCTCCGTTTGCGGTGATTCCAACTCCCAAAAATCACATATATTCCCAAATAATTCTCTGTAAATTTTCATCATGTTTGGACTTCGTTTGATATGGATACTCTGTGATACAAAAAACATGCAGAAAACAGGAACTTGCATTAGGCACTGGATCAGTAGGTTACTCCAATAAATCATATAAAAAGTTGCCAAAAGTATGTGAAAGTGGTATAATATTGGCATGAAACAATAAAAAATTAAAGATACAATAGAGACGTATCATATGACGACGAGGATGAAGCAGGACAAGAGAGACAACGTTAACCTGACTGGAATTCTAATAGCATCTCCAATAGATGACGTAAAATACATAACCAGAAAGTTCTAGATGAAAAATACATCAGGCGCTCATCTCTGAACTTAACTGTCGAAACTGAATTTAACTATCGAAACTGAATTTAACTATCGACACTGAATTTTGCTGTCGAAACTGAACGCACTAATAGTAGAAAAGTAGTAGAAGAAGCAGCACCGCCCGGAGCAGCAGTGCATGCAAGAGCCGGGGCAGCAGGTCATGTTGTAGCATCTCGGGTAGCAGTTGCGGGGGCTCGAGGGACAGCAGGATCTACTGCTCATGCAGCAGCAACGTGCGCAAGAGTAGAGCAGCAGCAATGCACGCAAGAGCAGAGCAGCAGTGCGAGCGAGAGCCAAAGTAGCAACAACTCCTACTAATGTGGACGTCACCGCCGAGGGAGCAACGCCGTGGAGGAATTGGCAAGCGACGCCACCATGGATGGAGCCGCGCCATGTCGACTCAGGACCGAGCGCCAGTAGAACCATGAGATTGAATCAAGAAGAAAATGTAGTGATTAGTGTAGAACATCTTTGGTGGTGTCGATTAGGTCTCAGCTTTATCCGAGGAAATGGTGATGATGATGCTCTTTTGGTGGTGCAGGTGAAGACGGCAGTGTGGGAATGGAGGTGGTGCGAAAGACGAGGGGAACGTTGGGGCAGCTCCTTGGAGCTGGAGGACGGGGTGGCTGAACCAGCGGGATGATGAGATCAACGATGGATCCTTATCCGGTGCGGTGGATGAGGGATGTCGAGGTTTTGCTGTGGACGACGTCGTCGGGAAGGAGGCTCCGGCTGGGTGGCGGACGGAGGAGGGTGTGGGGCTTCGAGGGATTTTGCGGCCTTAGTGTACGAACGGGTGGGCGGATGGGATAGGAGGGGGGAACCATGGCTTAGGGACGCGCTTGTCCGAAATGTGGGGTAAGTTACGAAAGTACCCCCTCCGATTTGAGCTAGGCGGTTCTTTCGGTTTAGGGGTATCACGGGCATTTCGCGTGTCGGGATTCCGCAGGAGGTGGGAGTTTTCGTGTGCATTGTAATTTTGGGATAGCAAGACGCGGTTTGAGATGGAGGGAGTTTTCGGAGCAAAACGAGACAAAGATATATCTTAAATATTTTGGGGTAACAAGGCGCGGGTTGAAATTTTTGGACAAGCCTAACGTGTACTGTACCAAATCAATTCGCACTTCCGCGGACGAAAAAATAAAAGGAAATGAATTTGCACCACACAAGAGAGTCTAGTCCCGTGTAATGTACCAAATCAGTTCGCACTACAAATGCCCTTCAAAACTTTGAATTCATGTTATGTTCAATTGAAATATTTCGCTACGTGCATAATGAATGCAACCTGCTACTCAAATGAAAATTTTAGTGCATTCCAACGTATATACTACCGCTTCAATATGACCTAAATTTGATTTCGTTTCTCTATTTGAATAAGATCTACAATCATGATTGTTGTGAAGTTAAACCATTTAAATTTGTTGCTCCATTTTAATAAGACCTACAATCATAATTATTGTCAAGTTCAACCATCGTATGGGTATCATCTTCACAGCACACCACATGATTACTGTCGAGTTATATATGAACTCGAACTCGATTTTTTGAATCCACTTTATGTTGATTTCAAATCACAGTACATTTCAAGCTCTAGCTAGATCTTCATAATCTAAACCATGTCTCATATGTATAATGTGTTTATCACATAACGTATGGTGACCCGCCCCCTACGCCTACAAGTATTTAGATGTGAGTTGCAAACGCCACACATTACCACAAATTCAAATAAAATGTGAGATTGTTCGATATATAGTATGGTTTAGATTGTTCGATATTTAGTTGTGAGCTGCAAATGCCACACATTGTCACAAATTCAAATAAAATGTGAGATTGTTCGATCTATAGTATGGTTTAGATTGTTCGATATTTAGCTGTGAGTTGCAAGCACCACACATTATCACATTATGGTATAGCATGTCCAAAACAACACCACGCGTATCACCACTATATTCATGCATGCATATGTTTATAACACTACGATCTCCTATTCAAACATATGAATCCACTTTCATATCGCATTATGATCTTTGTTAGTATCTTACACCCACACAATCCTCTAACCTTTGTAGCTAGCACTAACTTTCTCTCGTGCATGCACACGCCCTCCTCACCCTCCCCCTCCCTCAGCATTATATCCATCGTGCACATTCATTTTTTTCTTTAGGTCGTTCTCCCATGGTCTCCACAACTCCTTTCCGACATACACCAATCGATAAACCTCTACAACGATGTCTGCATACAACATACACATGCACGTTCCATCTCATCCTTTCTGTGTCCATGCCTCGTGTCTCTCATACAGTCCCACACATGTGTAAACTCTCGCCCCTCTTTTCATCGATCTCACAATCGCACACCCCTTCCCCTATCTAGCTAGTAGGCCTCTCGCACCACCTCCTAGCTCCATTCTCTCTGTCTATCCGTCTCACTGGGCCTTATTTGCCTCTAACAAATGGATGTACACTGACCGATCTCCCGCTATAGATATAGCCAGCTAGGTCGTTATAACTCATTTTCCCCATGCGTCATTCGATCTACCTCATTAGTTATGTCTCTCCCTTCCTCCGACAAACAACAATTGATCTACCGATCTAGTTAGATCTACTTACCAAACACATGGCCCCCCTTCATCATCCATGTATGCGTCCCGACACATCAATTATGCACATGCACACACAGAAACACATCCCCACTCTTATTGATAATATTGCAGTTCTACCCTCAGTTTGTCTAGTAGGCCTCTCACCATCTTTGAGAAGCAACTCCATCACCCATCCAGCACTCTACCCCTCTCCCTCTCTCTCCTCTCTCTCTCTCTCTCTCTCTCTCTCTCTCTCTCTCTGTCCCAACCTATTTCCCGTCCTTCACTTATGTATGGATGTCGACCGATCTCCCTCAAAACATAGCTGGGTCTCTCCTTCTCAACACATATACGAGTCGATCTACCTGTCTAGTTAGGTCTCTGCCTCCCCCTCCCCACACACACACCGATACATCGAGCACTCTAGTCATGTCTCCCTGCCACACACAAACTTGCCCTGTGCCCACTAGCTTTCTGGTTGTCAGTCGCCCTATATCTTTGAATTGCACACACACAATTTCAATGGCTCTCTTCATCGATCTCGCACCCACACACTTGATCCTCTCTTCGACTCTATCGATATCTATGACCCCTCCCTCTCTTCTCGTGGATCGCCCCCTCTATATATGATATAGACATGCCTCTATTTCACACACATTGCATGTGTCAAAATTTTGTTTGAGATATCATCGACACATATTCCCACAAATACATTCACGAAATCACACCCCCAACAAAAAACACTCACGAACGCACATGCCATCTGTCTAGGTTTGTATCGCTCTCACACACACCCACATAGGTGGGGAACGTGCACAAAGAGAAGAGGTGCACGCACGGCACACGCACTCCCATCTCTTTCCCAACCACACCCGCGTGGGTACACTGTGGAGCTCATGTCTGTACAAAAAGGCAGCCCACGTGGTAATTTGACACGTGTATTGGTTGTCCACTTGATGGAGGATCGTGTACCATGGGTGGACAAACAAATTGCGACTTGACGCGTTATGTTAAAAAAAGAGGCAAACCATGTGGGGCCTACCTTAGAGGCAAGGCTCTATACACTGGAGATGCTCTGTATGTATTACTTTTCATGTGTCTCGTCAACTCGCAGAATGAGGAGAAGCTTGCTTAGTACACTGCCTCCCCGCCCACGGGCGCGGTGGCTCGCAGGACGAGGTGAAGCTTTCTTACTACGCCTTACGCCCGCTCCCTCTCCCATGCGCGCGGTGGCTCGCATGACGAGGAGAAAATTTTACTACTCCCTCCGTTTACTCCTCGTCCCTACCTTGATTAGAGAGATTATCATATTGTTTGAAATATATGTCTTTTAGTAGATTTCGATACGAACTACTTGTACATACTCCAAACACTGATGTATATACATATATTTTAGAGTGTAGATTCACTCATTTCGCTCCGTATGTAGTCAATATTGAAACAGACGTAATAGCACGCACTCTCGCTCGCCCGTTGCCCCTCTCCCTTGCTCGACCCTCGCCCACATGGTGGACGTGCAGCAATTCATTCGGTCTCAGATAGCCAGAACATATATACTACAATACCATTATTAATCGACTTCCCGAAGAGGTGAAGAGCCAAGCACAAGGTTAATATTTTGGAAATGCCAAGCGCAAGGTTTATAGGAGAATGAGTACTAGTAGTATGTGCCAGTGGTACCTACTATATGAGGAAGAAGGCAACAAGATGTATGTTTTGCGTGACAGTCTCTTCTTACAAGACGTGGTAGACCTAGTGGACCACATTGTTGCAATGGGAGTACTCCCTATCATAGATGGCACGATTCAGAGTGGTGGGCAAAGGGCATAATTCAGAGCTGGTTAGTCTTAAACCCCATGAAGAAGTCACATCGAAAGGAATAACCATCCTCTACATGTGATCCTATGTAAAATGAGTAAATGAGACAAAAAGAGAAAGAGACAAAGTTAAAAAATCACCAGCCTTAGATCCACCCCTATTGTATCAGTGAATGATATTTCTATGTCGCGATTGACATGGCTATATTATTAACCATGCTACGGAGGTAGAAGCGGATTTTTATTTATTTGCGGAGGTAGCAGCGGATGGATATTCAACGAGGAGTGAAATGATGGCCGCTTCCTCAGTCAAATATAGAGAAAGGTGGAACTCGTGATTTGACGGCTTATTAGTAATTATTACTGCCTATACTCTTTGCCCGTATATAATAACCGTGTGGTAGAGTAGTGGGCTATACTTTTAATAACCATGCTCGAACAGAAGAGGTGCACGCACACACGTAGTACTGGTAGCACTCTTTGCGTCTTCCCCGACCACACACGTGACATGATGGAGCTCATTTTTGTAAGATGATGCAGCCCACGTGATAATTTGACGTGTCTAGTAGTAGTTACTCACTTATAAATAATGGAGGGTCGGGAACCATGCATGAACGGTGCCGTGTCATTTATAAATAAAGTTTTTTTTCTTCAGTGGCACGTACGCAATATAAATAGGTTCATATGGAGAGGAAAGGAAACCGCTCCACTATATACATAACCAGGACGAGCCTACGCAGTTGCTTGCTGGGGTTGCTCTCTTCACACTCTCTCGCACAAAACGACTATGGCCACATGTCTAACATCTAGGCAGATCACTTCCGCTAGGGGAAGGGGTGGATGCTTTGTGTAGATGTGGTCGCCGTCGCCGACGGCGAAAACCCACTGTCGGCACGTCCCGATCAGGGGTCCCTGCCGTTCTCTCTCACAAAGCCGGTGAGGTTGCCTTCATCCCTTGCTCACTGCCATGACATGGGCAGTTGCTACCTCCTGCCGCCCTCCTCTAGGTTGATCTACGTTCTGACATCCCTCAGATACAACTTCCTTACACCCGGCTTGCACCACTGCCCTAGCTGCCCACATCGCTCCATGTGGATATTTCTCTACTTCTTTGCCCCGCACATACCTCTATTGTCTTCTACTGTATTTGTGATGAGTTTTTATCTCATCAACTACCCAATAATCTTATTCTAATCACACTTCTTCAATTTCTTTACCACAGGGATGCTCATCTCGATTTTAGTGAAACTGCACAGAATGATCTGATGGTCAAAGGGTTGCAAACTTCATTTCTTCGGAAGCTTTAACGTTGCCAGCAAATTAAAGCCTGGTTATGGTTTAGGGTTCAAGGGCTAGGGACTGCATCGATCGTTTTTCTTTACTTGTCTCTGTTCCAAAATAAGTGTCAACTTTAGTAGTAGTACAACTTTGTACTAAAGATTGCATAAAGTTGAGACACTTATTTTGGAACGGAGGGAGTACATATTGGCTATGATCTGTCAATCATTGAGATGTAATAGCATTCCTGTTAGTCTCCTTTGTATTTGATGAAATGTTGGAATGGGGCAACCTTCGATGCAAGTTACATGAAACAGAAGCTGGAAGCTTCATAGCATTGTACAAATTTATCTCGCCGAGAAATTATAGTACATACAATACTACTATGTAAAGAGTTAGGTGTCGCACGTTGTCTAGAAAATATGGTGATAGTGTGAGGTGGGCCATGTAATCATTGAGCCTGCGTGTTTTCACTGCTTTCGCACTCCTTGCTATAAGAATGGTGAAAATTGTAATCTAGTACCTCCTTTCGCTAAAGCATGGGACATCCAGCAGTTGTACCACCGCAGTAATAATGACCAATGAGCCGTCAAATCACGTAGACCCAGCAGTAAGTTGGACGAATGAAGCAACCATCACTCTTGAATCTGCTTCTCCCTTCAATGCAGGCGCCAGTGAGAGGTCGTGTCCGCTCTGCCCGAGCATGAATGTGGCACCGATTCTCTAGAGCGGCGCTGACCATTTCGGGCGGGAAGCACGCGTGGGCGATGGAGGGGCTTTGGGTGGGCCAGGCTGGTTAGGAGCGGGCATGGCAGCTGTCTAGACCAGACGCCCGGAAATGAGAGGATGCACCGACTCTCGCGGCTAAATCATACACTACACACCATCTCTCTGTTTGAGTAGGTCGACGTGTCGCTCTCTCTAACACACACACACGATGTTAAAACACACACACATGAACACGCACACACAGGTTCATAGAATAGGAATATCATGCAACTGGGAAGCCACGGGAAGTGAGATATAAATGGAGTACGTACAAGAAGATAAGAGGTGATGAATATTCCATCAAACCTGGACTGAGGAGTAGTACTCCCTCCATCTAGGTGTTAAGTCATCATACGAAAATCGAATATTCCCAGAATGTTTAGGCGTCGTCCATGAACTTCGCATCTCAATCCCCTCCTTGCCTCGTTGCTAGCGAGCATTGTTACTTACTCTGCCTTGTTATCTCCCCCGAGAACCCAATGCATGGAGCGCAACTACACGTTGATAAGTTAAGAAATCAATGTCGGCTTGCAGGTGGGTCAATACATCGCCCTGCATGGTAGCTAAAAAGGCATCTCTTAATTGTTGTGATTAATTATTGCGTTTAGAGACATAAATCAGGGCGTTGATTGGAGGAAGGACCGGTCAAGTTTCTCCTTCTCCTCCAATTTGCTTGCACCTTGGTCCCGCTACACCTTCTAACGTGACTTACACCTAGACGGAGGGAGTAGTACAAGATACAGTGGCACGCTGACTTAGGTCGAATACAAGTGCCTAAAATTATTGGAAGAGAGCAAAGTGTACAAACTAAATAATTAAAATTAAATTTCTCGTTTATTTTTCTAAAACGGAGGCAAAATATTTGCCTCATCCACTAAATAAGAGGATAATAGAGTTTCACAATTTGCAAGTGACCCTACAAATAAACGCCATGGCAATTACTCTCAATACACCCGTTGTAACCCGTAGTACATACGGTGGTACACTGACTTAGGCCGAATATAAGTGCCCAAAATATTTAAAAATGGATGATGGTGCAGCCCACCTTTCCAATATTTTGACCATGTGTGGTTCAGTTGTTGTTCACTTCGGAGGGTCGTGTACAACATGTGAACGTTAGTAAGCACGATTGGGAGGGGTGCGTCGTTAATTGCGAGTTGACTCCTTCGAGCGTTAAATTTTCTTCACATATTAGCATTGCCCCTATTATTTTTCTTCACTATGTTAAATAAAGAGTTCGGTTTCATGCACAATTTAAAACGATTTTTATGGAGAGAAAAATAAGACCACTCCATCTATATACGTTGCAGCCTCGGCGCTTGTTTTCTAGGGTTTGCACTCTTCACACTCTCTCTCCACTATATATATCCACGCTCGAGCCTCAGTGCTTGTAGTTGCTCTCTTCACACTTTCTCACCCTCTCCAGATCTAAACAAGACTTCGTTGGATTATCTTTGTCTCTCTCTCTCTCTCTATCCCCTCACTGCTGGTCAAATATACGGCAGGATCCGTCCGCCAAGAAGGGAAGGAGGCTTAACGCTGTCGCCGTCCGCGAGGGAGGGAATCCACCACTGGCGCAGTTGTTCTCTTTCACCCAACGGCGGTGAGGGACGGCCTCCAATCCTTTGTTCCTTGCTGTCGTACATAGTGTGGGTAGATCGGCCTCCGGCCGCCCACTGAGCCACACCCCGAGAACCTTAAGCTATAATTTACTTATTCCACATGCATTACTCTAGCTGCATGTGGGCTTTTTCCTCTTCCGCACTTGAATCTAGGTGTTGGATCAAACAGGAAAGTAGTGGAGAAAGTTGTATAGCATGAATCTAGGATGTGGTTCAAAGAGGAAATGAAGGGGGAAAGTAGTGGGGAAAGTAGTATCGCATGAATCTAGGACATGGTTCAAAGAGGAAAGGAAGGGGGAAAGTAGTAAAGATAGGCTATCCAGCACCTATGTTGGTCGAAAAGGGATAACAATGACAAACACAGTATGCACATCTGTAACGAACTGATCTTTTTGTTTTGGGGCACAAGGCTATAGAGTTTGAGCAGGACTAGATTTGCTGCCCTCACATAGGGAAAGGTGCCTAAAGATAACAAAACTGGGACCAACACAAATATGCTCCTTGGTTGTTTGTTCTTTGTTGCAAGAGACTGTGCATCACCCCTTTATACATCGGTAGATGCACATGGTGCTGGTGCATCCACTGTCCTGTGCAACTCTTTAGCTATTGTTAATCTAATGCCCTGTTTGGTTAAAAAGTCCTAGGACTTTTTTTAGTCCCAACTAAAAAGTCCCTAGTCCCTACATGTTTGGTTCCAAGGACTAAACATGGACTAGAGGTTTTTAAATGACATGCTAAAAGACCATGTTACCCCTAGTAATGAACTAATAGAGAAAATGTGCGATGCGGGGTAGGGGCAACTGTTGGAAAAAGTCCCAAAAAGACTCTCCCATAGGGTATTCTTTCTTTAGTCCCAAATGCCCACTTTTATTTGCTAAAAGCCCTCCTGTTTGGTTTAGATGGGACTAAATGGGACTTTTTGAGTCCCTACACCAAAAAGTCCCTCTAAACAAACATCCTCTAATAATGCTGCTGGAAAATTGAAGCAATGCCACAGTTAAAACCAAATTACATGTTTAACGAATTTTAAAAATCTCTATGTCAATATGAATCAATGCCACCGTTTGATAAATGCTACTGTCATGTTTTCTTTCCCATTTAAATAAGTTAGATGCTTCTTTTTGTTGGATTCTGTGTCATCCATCGTTATTGACCATTAGTTGTTTCCTTTGCACCTCTGGGTAAACAGGGTTATCTACTTCACCTTGTTGCTATTGTGACCTTTTGTTGCATTGCACAAAACACTTTTGTTTTAAGAGTGTATAGTGCAGTTTAACCAAAATGTCACACTGACAACGTTGCTTGATTTCTTGATCTTAGTGGAACTACACAAGAGGAGATCGGACATCCTATTCGTGTTGGCAAATTTGTTTCAGATCTTCTTCTTGTGAATTGTTTGAAATTCGCGTCATGAGACGTCAGTACTAGCCTTCTTTCACATGATTGTGTAGCGTGCTTTCATATGTTGTGCTACTTATATAGGAATGTTGCTTGATTTTAGTGAACTGCACAAATGGAGACAAGACTTCCCAATCTGTATGTGCACCATAATATCCCATTGAGGTAAGATAAGGATATTTCACAACTGTTGGCCTATATTTTGCCACTTCCATCAGAAAATTAATGTCGTTGTTTAGTGCTATACTTGTGCTCCCTAATTGACATGCCAAATCTTACATTGAAGGTGAAGCTTGTCTGTTATTGAACCATGTGATGAAGGGGAAGAACAAGTGGAAGAAAAAAAAATCAACTCCACGTGCTATAATGAAGCACTGGAATTGTGATGACACAAGTAATCATATAGTTTTGCATCTTAATTTATTGCTATGGCTAGAACGAGCAATTGTTTTTCCACTGATTTGATGCCACTCTTAATGTAATATGTAATTATCTCTACTTGTGCAAACATGGATCTTCTTTGAAGATAACATATATTTTAGTGGAACTGCACAACAAGATGTTGGAAACATTAAACTAATTGAGGAGTATATAGTAAGCATGGCAACCACAGTAGATAACAACAGATGGTTCTGGAGAAGTGCTTGATCTGTATGCTCTAGATAATAAGCCTCCTGACAAAGGTTGGTACTCGCCCACGGATTTCATCCATATGATTGAGCTTTGTCATCTCTATTGGTGTTGTGCTACTGTTTAAATACTGTCGTGAGAAAGTGGTATTGTCCTTGAGAAGTGCTTCATCCGTGCTGTTTTAAATATTTCCTTTCCTTTTTTCGAGCAAACAGGGATGCTAGCATTTAGTTGACCTCTTGTCTTTGCACAACAGGATCATCCTCCTCTGAAGAAGAATATGGAGTACTGAAGTGCCTAGTTACGATTATGCCAATATAAAGAAGCCAAGCCTCTCTTCTTAAGAAGGGAGCAGTTGAAGGATGGTCACATTATTGGCCGCAAGTACATACTAACTTCAGCTCAGAAGGACTCACGGATCTCCATGTTTGTTGCTATGATGGCCAATACAATGTTGTTTTAAGATTCCTTCCGGTGAGTTCCATTTTTCAAATGTGTGCTCTGCATGGAACATGTAGGTTGCCTGTTTAAACTGTCAATTCATAGTACATTGTGCTTTATACTAATCACTTTTTTGTACTTGTGCAAACATGGGTGCTCAGCTTGATTTCAATGGGAACTGCACAAAATGTTCATGAATACATCAAATCATTCATTTCCACCACAAGAAAGGAGGTGCTGATATGTTCAAGGCATTGCAACATTTAAAGGCGAAATCATACAAGCTACACGTGAATTTGGTTGATTTTGGTGGAACTGCACAAAAAGAACAACTGGTTTATTTAACACGAGGTGCCATGTCAATGTCCGAACTGGTGGCATATCCTGCCCATTCCACAATCATAGGCATTTGAAATTTTGGAATGGGAAAACCTTGTCAAAGTTTGTTCATTGATGTATGCAAAACAACACACATTTTAAATTTTGGAATGGGACAACCTTGTCAAATTTTGCTCATTGATGTTAGCAAGAAGACATGCGTTTGATATTTTCGAATGGGACGCCCTTTGCTGTCAGCAGCATCGATCGATTTTTTTTATTCTTTAGTTGTGAGGTAAATATTGGCTCTAACATGTGAATCACTGAGATGTATAATCATCGATTGTTTTGAATGTTCTCTATGAATTTCGAGGCATGTGTGTTTGATTGCAATGTATAGGAACACTGAAAAGCCGCTCAAACTCTTTGTACTCCCTCTGTTCCTTTTTACTTCGCATATTAGATTTCTTTCAAGTCATTTGATTTTACATGATGAATTTTGATACTTTTTTCTATAAGATTGGTGAAAGTAGAGAGACTTTGACTTCATACAAAACTTATATGCAGACTAAAAAGGACCGTAGGGAGTACATGTGAAACCTCTGCAAACGAGGTCATCACCCTAGGAATAATGCTAGTACGTATTGTTTTGCATGTTCATCCAATGCCAGTGATACAGGAATTTGAACCAATCTAACTAGATTCATTCATACATGGTTGGATTTCGTATAAACATGTCGGATTTCATTACATTTCATACATTCTTCAACTAAAAAGGGGTGCGCTAGAGATATAATTAATTAACGGAAGCTACCCACCTGTGTCCGGCTGAGCCGAACAAAAGCTTATTCTCCAGCGGACTGAGCATCAGTGGCTTAACTGCAGGTGCAATTGTGTCATTGACATGTGGGCCAGGTGCTTGTTGGGCCCATGTGTCAGTCACCCAACTGCACCTGCAGTAAAGTAATTGAAGCAGTGTCCTTCTCCAACACAGCTCTCTGACTCCACGTCGCTGCCAAGAATCTTATCGGCCGTCAATCGTCAACCCGCCTAGCTTGGATTCAATTGGAGGGTAGCAGCACTGGCCTTACTTGGACTCGAGCGGCGGTGACCTACTATTTTCTACTCTTCCTCGTTTTCTGTGTGGCGCGGCCTCGTTGGCAGCGGGACGGGGCCTCGACGGAGCCAGCGATGTCCTTTGTCTCGTTGCCGGTGGGTCGGCGCCTCGACAGAGTGGGTGAAATCCCGCCCCACCCGTTGTCGGTAGGGTGGGGCCTCGGCGGAGCCGGTGATGTCCTCTGCCTCGTTGTTGGCAGGGCGGGGCCTCGCCAAAGCCGGCAAAATCCTCCGCCTCGGTGCCGGCGGGGCGGGGCCTCGGCGGAGCCGGCGATGTCTTCTGCCACGTTGGCAGGGCAGGGCCTCGGCAGAGCCGGCGATGTCCTCTGCCTCGTTGTTGGCGGGGCGGGGGTTCGGCGGGGCCTGCATGTCCTCTGCCTCATTGTTGGCGGGGCGGGGGTTCGGCGGAGCAGGGCCTCGCCGAAGCCGGCGAAGTCCTCCACCTCGGTGCTGGCGTGGGGGGGCCTCGGTGGAGCCGGCATTGTCCTCCGCCTCGTTGTCGGTCTCGCCAAATAGTGCCTCGCCTGCTTCATCGTCCTCTTTGTAGGCGACCGCAATCTCCGCCACCCGCATGTGGTATCGCCAGCACGCGAGGCGACTCTCGCGGGCGGAGCGATACGACTCGAGCATCGCCTCTCGCTCTGGCCACTCCGTGGCGATCTGCTCCTCCACCTGTAGGTGCCCCTGGAGGAGATGGTGGTTGTAGGCGGCGTTGGCCTACACCTCCCGAAACTACTCCTAACGCTTTTGCCTCACCTTGTCCATGTATTGGGCATGGGCCTCGCCAATGTTCATGGTGCAATGCACCGGCGAGGATGGTGCAGAGGAGGGGGTTGGTGCCCGATCATCGACTACTGATACGTCTCCAACATATCTATAATTTTTGATTGTTCCATGGTGTTATATTATCAATCTTGGATGTTTTATAATCATTTTATAGTCATTTTATATCATTTTTGGTACTAACCTATTGTCATTGTGCCAAGTGCCAGTTGCTGTTTTTCCATGTTTTTTATATCGCAGAAAATCAATATCAAACGGAGTCCAAATGCCACAAAACTTTACAGAGAATTTTTATGGGCCAAAAGGAACACAACGGGCCCTGGCTGCGCCTGGGGGGGGGGGGTCGAGGGAGGCACAACCCACCAGGGCGCGCTAGGAGGCCCAATCGCACCTTGGTGGGTTGTGCCCACCTTGGGTGCCCCCGGACCGCCTATTTGCTCTATAAATACCCCAATAATTGCAGAACCCTAGGGGAGTGGTCGAAATATTCATCCAGTCGTCACAGAGTCCAAAACCACCAGATCCAATCTAGACACCATCTCGGATGGGGTTCACCACCTCCTTTGGTGCCTCTCCCATGATGCGTGAGTAGTTCTTTGTAGACCTTCGGGTCCATAGTTAGTAGCTAGATGGCTTCATCCCTCTCTCTCGATTCTCAATACAATGGTCTCTTGGAGATCCATATGATGTAACTCTTTTGCGGTGTGTTTGTTGGGATCGATGAACTTTGAGTTTACGAGCAGATCTATCATTTTATATCCATGAAAGTGTTTGAGTTTCTTCGATCTCTTTTATGCATGATCTCTTATAGCATCATATTTCTTCTCAAATATTTGGGTTTTGTTTGGCCAACTTGATCTATTTATCTTGCAATGGAAAGAAGTGCTTTGTAGTGGGTTCGATCTTACAGTGCTTGATCCCAGTGACCGAAAGGGAACCGATACATATGTATCATTGCTACTAAGGATAAAACGATGGGGTTTATCTCTACAAAGCACTTCTTCCCATTGCTACAAAGATAGATCTTATCTACATCATTTCATTGTTCTTATTACATTACTCCATTTTCCATGAACTTAATACACTAGATGCATGCTGGATAGCGGTCGATTTGTGGAGTAATAGTAGTAGATGCAGGCAGGAGTCGGTCTACTAATCTTGGACGCGATGCCTATATAATGATCATTGCCTGGATATCATCATGAGTATTTGAAGTTCTATCAATTACCCAACAGTAATTTGTTCACCCACCGCTTTGTTATTTTTCTTGAGAGAAGCCACTAGTGAAACTTACGGCCCCCGGGTCTCTTTCTCATATTATTTGCCTTTGTGATCTACTTCTATTTGCTTTTATTTTCAGATTTATTAATCAAAAAACCCAAAAATACTTTGCTGCACTTTATTTTATTTGCAATCTATTTATTCAATCTGTTACAACTTTTTCCCGTCACGCACCAATTTCTGGCACCGTTACCCGAAAGGGATTAACAACCCCTTTTAACACGTCGGGTTGCAAGGATTTGTTATCTGTGTGCAGGGGTTGTTTACGTTGTGTTGCTTGGTTCTCCTACTGGTTCGATAACCTTTGTTTCATATCCGAGGGAAATACCTACCGCCGTTGTACTGCATCATCCCTTCCTCTTTGGGGAAATACCGATGTAGCTTAAAGCTTCATCAAAAGGAATTTCTGGCGCCGTTGTCGGGGAGGATCTTCAACATATACCAGGTTCTTAATCAAAAATCTCATATCCTTGCAATTTACATTATTTTTCATTTGCCTCTCGGTTTCCTCTCCCCCACTTCACAAAAAATTGACATTTTATTCGCCTCTCTTTTTCGTTTGCCATTTTTTCGCAATGTCCGATCTTAAAAGAGCTAAGAGTTTTCTCCCGAGTCTTAAATACTTTGGATAGCCCCTTTGTCCTCTCTAAGCTCATAAACAATGATGCTATGGAAGGATCTACCAGGGATGTTAAGGAAAATCTTAACCATTGTGATGAAGATGATTCCGAATTTTTTCGTTATTTACTTCATAAATCTTTGAAAGATGCTTGGGATAGGTTGTTGAGAATTCGAGCTAGCTATGTGCCCCAATACCAGATAGAGATATACTTGAAAAGTTTTATGATGGTTTACCTTCTTCCTTCAAGCAAGTTTTAGATTCTATATTTTAAAACGGTTTTCTTGAAGGGGATGCCATTGATACTTATGAGAAGATGAAAGCTATATTTGGGCACCCCGAAGGATAAAAGGTTGAATCAACAACTCTTATGTGCTATTATCAAAATGAAAAAATTAAAGAGATGAAGGCTAGTTTGGATAAGAATTTTCACAACATGCTTAAACTTTCTTCTGCTATCAATGGCCATGTGCTTTCACAAAATAGAAAATTAAATGCCATTGCTAGAAAATTTTCCCTTTTCTTTCCAAAGAACAAGGATGAAAAAACTTAGATCCTTGCTTTATGGCTAGCTAAGGGCATAAAACTATAGCACTTGTTGGGAGGCAACCCAATGCATAATTTTTTTTCTTTTTGCTTCCTCTTTTTGTGTGTCAGCACAACTATGCTACTATTATGATTGTGTTTTTATGTTTTAATTAATGTTTGTGCCAAGTAAAGCCTTTAGGATCTTCTTGGGTGATAGTTGTTCGATCTTGCTGAAAAAAACAGAAACTTTTGCGCTCACGAAAATAATTATCTTTTTTTTTACCGGAGAGCCATAAAATACCCATTCCACTTGCAGTAGATAAATATACAAATTGCTCATGTCATCCTAATGTTTTAGAATTTTTGGAGTTACAGAAGTATTAGATATAGTCAGATTACTACAGACTATTATGTTTTGACAGATTATGTTTTCTTTGTATTGTGTGCTTATATTGACGGCTCTAAGGTTTTCTTTGTTGAGTTTTTGCCATAGAAAAGTTGCAATACACTAGATATAATACAAGAACAAAATATGAATTGGTTTGATACAACACTTATAGCAGTGATTTATTATTCTTATACTAATGGATCTCACGAAGGTTTTGTTGAGTTTTATGTGATCGAAGTTTTCAAGTTTTGGGTTATCTTACGATGGATGAAGGAATAAGGAGTAGAAGAGCCTAAGCTTGGGGATGCCCCAGAATCCCAAGATATTATCCAAAAATGAGCAATCAACTAAGCTTGGGGATGCCCCCGAGTGGCATCCCCTCTTTCTTCTAACAACCATTAGTATTTTACTCGAAACTATATTTTTATTCGTCACATACTATGTGTTTTGCTTGGAGCGTCTTGTATGATATGATTCTTTGTTTGTTTTATTTTGTGTTTTTAGTCTTGATCCCTTGCTGGACACACCTATTTGAGAGAGCCAAAATTATGTCATGACTTGTTAGAAATGCTCTCTTGCTTCACTTAGATTTATTTGGGAGTTTGTAAATTTTCAAGAAATTCTCTCTTGCATGACTTAAATTAATTTGAGAGAAAGAAATTTTATGCTCATGATCTTCACTTATAGTTTTTGAGCTTGTCAAAAGCAACATATGAAAATTAGTTCCAAAGTGATAGATATCCAAGAAGGATATAATAAAAATTTCATGAAGATAATTGGACAAAATAAACTTGATCCTTAATAATAGTTTTGAGATATGATGATGTGATATGTGAATCATCTTGATGAGTAATTATGCTTTAGTAAGAATATTGGTGTTAAGGTATGTGATTCCCGATAGAAGCACGAAGTCAACAGTTATGCAATGAAATTATATCCTACTTACGGTGCATTATTCAGTGTTAGTTATGCTTAATGCTCGCTTATGAGATTATTCATTTCTTGGTTGGTCGCTTCCCAATCTTTGCTAGCCTTCATTTTGCACTAAGTATGATCACTACTTGTGCATCCAAAAACCTTTAAACCAGTTTTGCCACATGAGTCCACTATATCCACCTATATGCGGTATTCTTTTGCTGTTCTAAGCAAATTTGCATGTGCCATCTCCAATTTTCAAAAATAAACTTCTCTTTTTGTGTGTTTGTTTCGCTCGCGAAACGGTGAGGCGTGGCTAATATTTTCCATGCTAGATGTGTTATTCTCAAGATGAGTGTTTATGCACTTGTCATTGCACGAGAGTAAGGCAAAGGTATTACAAATGCCCAGTCCCGATATGCAAAAATGAATTTACTTTATGTTGTCAAATAATAAATTCCTTGGAAAGTGTTGGTATGGGGGCACCCGTGGATACGGTTAGCCATTAAAAGTGAAAGTACGGTGGAAAAAGGAATAAACTTTATTTTTTGTTTGGGAACTGCCTATTATATATCTAAGCATGGAAAGTATTGGGAACTCTAAGTCGTTTTCGTTGGTGGGATGGATACACCTCCCAAAATGTTTTATCTCTAAGTTTTTCGCTTTGAGCTCTGGCACCTCTACAAATCCCTACTTCCCTTTGCGAAGGGCCTATCTTCTCCGTTATGCAATTTTTATTTTAAATTTGAGTATCCATATTCTCTTATAAAAAGCACCAACTAGGAGGCAATATGATCGTACTTGAGTATTGGACATAGCTAATATGCGAGTGTGTTTCATGAATGGATCGATGGTTGAGCATCATGGGCTAGGGATAGCTTATTTCAGCGTTAATATTTTGAAAGACATGGTTGCTTATTGATATGCTTGAGTACTTAAATTATCATGTCAAAACTAGACTATTGCTTTGAACAATATAAAAGTCCAAATGTCCATGCTATAAAGAAAGAAATATGATATGACATGTTAGGCAGCATTCCACATCAAAAATTCTGTTTTTATCACTTCCCTACTCGAGGACGAGTAGGAGTTAAGCTTGGGGATGCTGATACGTATCCAACGTATCTATAATTTTTGATTGTTTTGTGTTGTTATATTATCAATCTTGGATGTTTTATAATCATTTTATAGTCATTTTATATCATTTTTTGTACTAACCTATTAACATAGTGCCAAGTGCCAGTTGCTATTTTCCCCATGTTTTTTACGTCACAGAAAATCAATATCAAACGGAGTCCAAATGCCACGAAACTTTATGGAGAATTTTTATGGGACAAAAGGAACACAAAGGGCCCTGGCTGCGCCTGGGGGTGCCCCGAGGGAGGCACAACCCACCAGGGCGTGCCAGGAGGCCTAGGCACGCCCTGGTGGGTTGTGCCCACCTCGGGTGCCCCTCGGACCGCCTCTTTCCTGTATAAATACCCCAATAATTCCAGAACCCTAGGGGAGTGGTTGAAATATTCATCCAGCCGCCGCAGAGTCCAGAACCATTAGATCCAATCTAGACACCATCTCGGATGGGGTTCACCACCTCCATTGGGGCCTCTTCGATGATGCGTGAGTAGTTCTTTGTAGACCTTCAGGTCCATAGTTAGTAGCTAGATGGCTTCATCTCTCTCTCTCTTGATTCTCAATACAATGGTATCTTGGAGATCCATATGATGTAACTCCTTTGCGGTGTGTTTATTGGGATCGATGAACTTTGAGTTTATGATCAAATCTATCTTTTTATATCCATGAAAGTAGTTGAGTTTCTTTGATCTCTTTTATGCATGATCTCTTATAGCCTTGTATTTCTTCTCCGATATTTGGGTTTTGTTTGGCCAACTTGATCTATTTATCTTGCAATGGGAAGAGGTGCTTTGTAGTGGGTTCGATCTTACGGTGCTTGTTCCCAGTGACAGAAAGGGAACCGACATGTATGTATCATTGCTACTAAGGATAAAATGATGGGGTCTATCTCTACATAGATAGATTACATCGTGTCATCGTTCTTATTGCATTACTCCATTTTCCATGAACTTAATACACTAGATGCATGATGAATAGCGGTCGATGTGTGCAGTAATAGTAGTAGATGCAGGCAGGAGTCGCACTACTAATCTTGGACGTGATGCCTATATAATGATCATTGCCTGGATATCGTCATGAGTATTTGAAGTTCTATCAATTGTCCAACAGTAATTTGTTCACCCACCGCTTTGCTATTTTTCTCGAGAGAAGCCACTAGTGAAACCTACGTCCCCCGGGTCTCCTTCTCATATTGTTTGCCTTTGCAATATACTTTTATTTGCTTTTATTTCAGATCTATTAATCCAAAAACCCAAAAATACTTTGCTGAACTTTATTTTATTTGCGATCTATTTATTCAATCTATTACAACTTTTTCCTGTCATGCATCAATTTCTGGCACCTTTACCCGAAAGGGATTGACAACCCCTTTGACACGTTGGGTTGCGAGGACTTGTTATCTATGTGCAGGGGTTATTTACGTTGTGTTGCTTGGTTCTCCTACTAGTTTGATAACCTTGGTTTCATATTTGAGGGAAATACCTACCGCCGTTGTGCTGCATCATCCCTTCCTCTTTGGGGAAAATACTGACGTAGCTTCAAGCGACATCAACTACCACGTTATCCATTGGGACATCGTCACGCTCCGGCTGCCTTTCGGCCAGCCATTCGGCAACAATGGCTGCCATCTCTTTTTGGTCCATCGTCCGCCCATCTCAAATAGCGCTGGAGCGCGAGGAAACCATGGTGGGAGTGGTGTGGACAGGAGAAAGGGAACATAGGCGGGTGAATGTGGCTATGGCCGGTGCAACAGTTTATGGAGCAATGGTGGGCGGCAGAGGGATGGACTGGTGGCGCTGGAGTAGCTGCCACAGCAATTGTGTATCATTAATGTGGGCGGAAGACAGATGGATGGACGGCACTTATGTCGTTTGAACGTAGAGCAATCACCTACACCGGGAAGCGGCGCGGATGGCGCTGACTGTTTAAGGCGGAAAGCGCATGCAGGCGAGGGAGGCAGTCTGGGTGGGCCAGGGCGGTCAGACTTGTGCTTGGCAGCGATCCGGTCTAGCAGCTGAACATGCTGGCTCGCCAGCGGGCTCGCCGAGCTGACCGACGACAATCAGATGATGGACGTGGCTTTCGACCAAGAGCCGGCGTCACCGCCCAAGCCGGTTCATGCCGTGTTCATCATAGAGTCGGTGCAGCCGCACTTCGATGCCCTAATGGTGGAAGAGCTACCAGCGCAGGAGGACCTGTGCTGCAACCTCTGTCTCCTCAACGAGCACCTGCTCGCAGAAAGACGAATCGCCGGCGAAGAAGCGAACGACAATGCCGTCGCGGACATGTGGTTATATGATCCTGGCTTCCTAAATGAGCAGCGGGCGCTGTATCAGACCATCCATAGGACTGGCGAGGACCTCTCTGTCGTCCTTCGAGTTGTTGCACTTGCCATGGCTCTGCTGTCTCGTGTTGTCAACATGGTCAACGAACATGAGGAATCAGGAGATGACTTTAATTGGAGAGGATGACAGTGGGAACCCACCATGGCCATGGCCGCACGTACGCAAGTGCCTCCTTATTATATACAACTATTTTTTTGCTTCCTCCTGGTTTCCTGACATCATGGTCCCACACCATTGTCAACCTATATAGTCAATAAACGAGAGAATTGCACAAGGAGCGGCCGACAGCTGGGACCCAACAGGTTGAACAGTATTTGTGTTTTTCAGGTGTGAGCCGAGTTTTCTTGAGCGATGTTTTTGTTGTTTTTCAGATGAGAAGGGTATCAATTGGGCCAGCTTTGGCCCATTTAGCCTAGGCCTTGAGGTATAGCTGAGCTAGCCTAGCCCAAATATTTTTTTCAAGCTGAAAATGGCTAGCCAGCTATACTTTTTCTGAGGAATACCCAGCCCAGGTCAACTTGTTATTCCCCGACCCGTTGGGATGCAAATCTTTCCTAGGAGGGATGCATTAAGCTTAACAAGAAAATGGGCATTAAGAAATAATAAATGGTACGTAATTATAAAAACTGGGTAATAACTATAAAAAATGCACCAAACACGTCATTAGTTAAAATATATATTATTTTTGGATTTTGAAAATTCTAATTTCATTAATAGTTGCGCGCGTAATATTTTGTTGGATTTCTACGTAATACAAATTTATTTTGAAATTATATTTAGTCTGACTAGAAATTTTGGAATAAAAATATTTCGGATCCCATCAAAATGTGGGAATTTTTCTTGAATTCTATTTTGAGCGGTTGGTTGAAATTATTAATCGTTGTCCTAGCTAGAAAATGGGTTGTACTTTCAACAAACTGTAAATGGGCTGTACTTTTAACAAACTATAAATGGGTTGTAGTAAATTCCATTAGAATTCAAAAATGGGTTGTACATTCGTACAAATCGCAAATGGGCTATATGTTCTCTGCCACACAGTTGTGGGCCTACTAAGTTGACGCATACGCAAGGTTTTGTCAACTTATAGTTAACACACGGTTCTAGCAGCAGTGGCCGTTGGATGTCCATCCAACGGATGTCGTGCTTCTTCTTCAATCTCAGATATTCTTGCTTCAGCTGCCCAAAAAATGATTCCTCCCCTTGACATCTGGGTGCACCACATGTGGGCCTACTAAGTTGACGCGTACCAAGGGCTTTGTCAACTTAGTCAATATAAATGATTCTAGATGCAGTGACCGTACGATCTCCATCCAACGGCGGTCGTGCTTCTTGTACCTCTGGTCTTCTTGCTCCAGCTGCCCAAACCAGGGCCAGCCGTGCCGCCTGCTTCTACCTCCCATGTCCGGCTATGCTACCACCACTGGCCATGCCATCCCTCTATACTCACCCACACCTCCTGTTATTCTCCGGCGACGGCAGTCTCACACCGCAGCCGAAGCAGTCAACCCACGTACTCCCCTTCGTGTGGGCATCCACTTTCGTGTCTTCCCCGGATCTGTGTTGTTCCCTTCCTAGGGCTCGTCGTCATCCACTACCTTGGTTCTCTCAGCGCGACGTGGTCAATGAAGGGCAGCCATCGGAAGAGGACTTTAGGCGGTGAGGCTGACAGCTGGACCCACCAGCTACATCTTCGAACACAAGGAAGTGCCTCCTTATTACTCGCAAAATAAAAATGATTCCTCCCCCTGACAGATGGGACCGACAAGCTATATCTTCACACGCAAGGAAGTGTGTCCTTATCCTCCCGGACCGCTGGGACCCACCCGATCAAAGCGTACATAGCGTTGCTTGTCTGGTTGCGAATGTGTATGTACATACTGCTCGATCAGTCTCTCTGCAAGTATGAACCGTGGCCGATTAAGTAGCGGCACGTGTCATTGTAGAGCACCCTACATAGCAGTTCACGCAGTCCCGTCTAAGTCCTGTACACATACGTACAACCAGAGGGAAAAAATACAGCCACATACGTACATACGGACGGGGTCTCGAGCGCTTACTTGTGCATATATACGAACAACCAGGGCTTGTGTACATAGAGAGGCAACGGACGGCAGCAACAACGTCCTATTCATCGAGCAGCGAACTGGCTGAGTCAGAACAGAGAAATAGCATCCTGTTCATTGGGAGGCAACCGACTAGGTCAGAATGCGTCCTGTTCAATGGGAGCCAACCGACTTGGATGGAACAACCAAAATGGGGTCTGGCGTACCGCAGAACGGAGGAAACGACCTTCTGTTCGACCGGCCATGATCGAAACGGGATCCTTTTCATCAGGAGGGTTCTGGTGTACCCCAAAACAGAGGAAGCAAACTTTTGTTCGAGTGCCTACGATTGAAATGGGGTCCTGTTGTTCGGGAGGGGTGTGGCGTACCATAAAACGGAGAAAACGTAGTTGTGTTGGAGCGCCTACGGTCGAAACGGGGTCCTGTTCATCCACCGTTTACTGCCTCACTCCAGCCTCCACAGGCTACTGTTCATCCACCATCGACCTCCTCCAGCGTCCACGGGCTACTGTTCATCCACGGCTACTGTTTATCCAGCCTCCACCGACTGTTGTTCAAAGATACTCCATGGGGTCCTATTCATCCACCCCCAACCGGCTGGGGTGCGGCGGCCTCCTCGGGGTCCTGTTCATCTAGCGGCAACAGCCTACTACCACGGGGTCATGTTCATCCAACCCCCACCAGGAACTGTTCGTCCACAGCCAATCAACCAGCTCGACTCACGATGTCTCGACTCATTCTATGTACCACACGCAGGGTATCAACAGTCACAATTCACCAAGAGGCAACCCAATACTAGCTGGCTACGTCTTGCACGGCAGCTCAATCTGCTTCAGTAAGCAGCAACAATAATTGACCGCTCGGATTTAGTTAGCAGCAGCAGCGAAGGAATTGCTCAGGTTCAGTTAGCAGCGAGTGAATCGCTCGGGTTCAGTTAACAACCAAGGGATCGATCGCTCGGATTTAGTAATGTGCGATCGCTTCGGGTTCAGTTAGCCAACACCTCGCACACACGTGCGTACACGAGAGAAACGCGCAAACCACAGTGCATCGCTCGGCCCCGACCACCCACCATAACTGGGAACTCCGCGGTATTTTCCTCGCCCTCGCTTACCATGATTTTTTCCGTCATGGACGGCCCAAAGAATGTCATGCAGCTGCGTCTCCGGCCCTCCCAGGACGAAAAGCCCATTTTCTGTCATGATTTTTGTCATAGAAGTAGGAGCCCACCACATCTATGATGATACCAGGTTTTGTCACAATTATGTCATAGAAGTGTCATAAGCATGACAGAAAAAATTCATTCGGCCCGAAATGTCACGGATGTGTCTTTTTTGTAGTGAAGGCGAGCACGGAAGCAGAAGCACGAGAGATGTCCTACCTTGCCGTGAAAGGAACCGACATGTCTCGTCGCACCGCCATAGCAACACAAAGGTCCCGTCGCGCCGCCAAAGCAGCACAGAGGTCTCACCGCGCCATAGAGGCAGCAGGCTCGTCCGGCCACGCCACGGAAGCAGCAGAGATGCCCCACCGCACCGCGGATGCAGCTGAGAGGTCCTCTCGTGCCACAGCGGCCTAGGAAGATCTCTTGCAGGCAGGCGAGGACTCTCACAAGCACATGTGTGTTATGCTCGATAACCTGATGGATCGGATCTCCGGCTGGGAGAAGCTGTAGGACGAGATGGATGCCTCATTTGATAATGCTACCGGCGTCATCCGGGGACTAAGGGAGGACAAGGTGAAGCTCTGCACTGAGTGCGACCTGCTGAGGGTGAAGATCGTCAGATGGGTGAAGCATCACGAGGAGAGTACTTCCTTGTTGAAGCAGACGGGCGTCATCATCAAGAAACTTATGGACGAGAATGCCATGCTCCGTGTCAACTGTGAAAAGCTAGTGGAGGAATCTGTGGATGTTGCCAAGCAGTGTATTGAGGACATGAAAGAGATCATTGCCGTGCACTACAAGAACTAGTCATGGAGGCAATGAAGAAAGGTGTTCGAGGAACTCCGCGACCTGCAACAACACATCAAGAAAGTATAGAGTGGCGACCCAGATTGTTGTCTGCATCTTCCTTCTTCTTTTGCCCGTGTGTATTTCTGGTGTTGCGGCATGTGGCATTTTTAATTATATTACTAAATATGTAAGACAATTATTATCCATTGCCATCGTCATTATATTTATATTAGTCTTGCTATAAGTCTTAGTTGATGCTATCTATGTCCGTCAGATCTTACATCAAGATCCGTGCAAATTTTTCTTTTTCAGATTTTCTTTTATCTCTCTTAAATCTCAGTCGAGTGAGAAAAAGCCACACCATAAAACAGGGGCTCGGGTGCCATTGCTGGAGAAGTTGGGAGAGAGGTGGGCGACGGATGGAGGTCAAAGGGCTCACCTCGTGATAAGCACGCGTGGGGATCTGCTGGCACACCTCTCGTACTCAAATAGCTACCCTGCATGATGCCTCCTAGCCAATAAAAAAGGGACCCATGGCGGCATTTAAATGGTTAGTAGAACGCCCACGGTTTCAATAATACTCGTGTTTCCGACTGTAACGTGGAAACTCTTGTTCCCAACGACTTTGTTGCTTGTTAGTGTGTGCGCTTTCACAAATCTGACAAAAACTTTACCACAACATGTTGGGTCCATGTGAAGGCAACATGCTGAGTTTCAAGATTTTCAGGCGAGTTTTGGATTTACAGGAATTTAAAAACCAAGTTTCTCAATGTTTCCGGCCGAGCCACAACGCCCAGATGTTTGAAATTCGGTCCCATTTCTTGCATGGGACATAAACATTCACCCAAGGACACATATATGATTTTTCAACCCATTTTGGTGAACTGGAGCATGTGCATGTAGCTCAAATTTGAATTATGCACATTAAATGCCTAGAAAACTCAAATAATGTATAAAAAAGGCAAAACGAATCCTGAATAATTCCAAACTTTAGCACGGGACTCCTACTGGTCTATGTTGCCTCTGTAAAAAATCAAGGTGGTAAGAGGCAGCGTATGTCGTTTCGCACATAGAGGTGTCAGGTTCCCTCTTGGAACCATGAGCCTTCTTGACACAATCACCGGCTTGCAAGAAGCTTATACCAAAACTTGTCCAAAATCAGACGAAATTGTACCACGAGATGTTGGTGCGATGTCATGAGACCATGCCATGTATTATGATTTTCAGGCGAGTTTTGAATTTACAGGAATTTAAAAACCAAATTTCTCAATGTTTCCGGTCGAGCCACGACGTCCAGATGTTTGAAATTCATTCCCCATTTCTTTCATGGGACCTAAACATTCATTGAAGGACACACGTATGATTTTTCAACCAACTTTGGGGCACTAGAGCATGTGCATGTAGTTCAAATTTCAATTATGCACATTAAATGCCTAGAAAACTCATTGAATGTATAAAAAAGGCGTGACGAACTCACATTAATTCCAAAAATTGGCACAATGCTCCTATTGGTCTATGTTGCCTTTGTAAAAAAAACTCAAGCTGGTAAGAGGCTGTGTATGTCGTTTCGCACATTGAGGTGACACGTCCCCTCTGGGAACCATGAGGCTTCTTGAGAGAAGCTCTATTTTGTAAGAAGCTTATACAAAACTTGTGCCAAATCAAACAAAAAATTTACCACGACATGTTGGTGCCATTTCATGATACCATGCCAAGTTTTGTGATTTTCAGGCAATTTCTGGATTTACAGGAATTTAAAAATCAAGTACATCAATGTTTTCGGGCGAGCCATCATGCCGAGGTGTTTGAAATTGATCCACACTTCTTGCATGGGAGCTAAACATTCACCCAAGGACACATATATAATTACTCATTTCGGTGCACTGGAGCATGTGCTTGTAGTTCAAATTTGAATTATGTACATTAAATGCCTAGAAAACTCAATTTTGTATAAAAAGGTCAGACAAACCCAGATTAATTTCAAAAATTAGCACGATACTACTATTGGTCTATGTGGCCTCTGTAAATAAATGAAGGCGAGAAGAGGCGGTGTATGTCGTTTTTGCACACAGAGGAGACACGTCCCCTCTCGGAACCATGAGGCTTCTTGAGAGAAGCTCCATTTTGTAAGAAGCTTATACCATCCCAAATCGGGCAAATTTTTACCACGACATGTTGGTGCCGTTTCATGATACCATTGTTGGGAATCGTTGCATATAAACAAAACAAATCTACACACACGCAATGAACTATCCATAGAGATGAATAACAATGAGGGGGATAGTATATCTATGTACCCTCGTAGACCGTAAGCGGAAGCGTTTAACAACGCGATTGATGTAGTCGAACTTCTTCGCGCTCCAACCGATCAAGTACCGAATGTACGACACCTCCGCATTCTGCACACGTTCAATTCGGTGACGTCATCCACTTTCTTGATCCAGCAAGATGGTGAGGTAGTAGATGAGTTATGGCAGCACGACGGTGTGGTGACAATGATGGTGAAGTGATCTCCGCAGGGCTTTGCCTAAGCACTACGAAAATATGACCGGGGGTGTAAATGGTGGACGGGGCACCGCACACGGCTAGGCAACTGTTTGTTGTGTGCTAGGCGCCCCCTCCCACATATATATAGGTGGTAGGGAGGGAGAAGCAGCCAAAGGAGGCACTCAAGTAGGAGGAATCCTACTTGGTGTCCCTCCCAAGCCACGCCCCCTTTCCTTATTTGGAGTGCGGGGAAAGGTAGGGGAGGGTGGCGCCCCCCTCCCTTTTCCCCCATGAGAGGGAAAGGCGGGAGGGGCTAGTCCTCCCCCTTTTCCTTCCCTAGGGCTGAACAAACAAGGGAGGGGGTGCACCAGCCCCCTTGTGGGCTGGTCTATCCTCTCTGTTGGCCCATAAGGCCCATAACTTGCCAGGGGGGGGGGGTGCCCGGAACCCCTTCCGGCGACCCGATTCCTTCCCAGTACATGCCGAAACACTTCCGGTGTCCAAATACCATCGTCCTATATATCAATTGTTACCTCTCAATCATTTCAAGACTCCTCGTCATGTCCGTGATCTCATCCGGGACTCCGAACAACATTCGCTCACCAAAACATATAACTCATATAACACTATATTGTCAACGAACGTTAAGCATGCGGACCCAACGGGTTCGAGAACTATGTAGACATGACCGAGACACCTCTCCGGTCAATAACCAATGTCGGAACCTGGATGCCCATATTGGCTCCTACATATTCTACGAAGATCTTTATCGGTCGAACCATTATGACAACATACATAATTCCCTTTGTCCACATCAGTATGTTACTTGCCTGAGATTTGATCGTCAGTATCTTCATACCTAGTTCAATATTGTTACCGACAAGTCTCTTTACTATTTCCATAATACATCACCTTGTGACTAACTCCTTAGTGATTTGCTTGCAAGCTTATGATGTGTATTGCCGAGAGGGCCTAGAGATATGTCTCCGATACTCAGAGTGACAAATCCTAATCTCGATCTATGCCAACTCAACAAACACCTTCAGAGATACCTGTAGAGCATCTTTATGATCACCCAGTTACGTTGTGATGTTTGATAGCACACAAGGTATTCCTCCAGTATTCGGGAGTTTCATAATCTCATTATCGAAGGAATACATATTTACGTGAAGAAAGCAATGGCAATAAACTGAACGATCATTATGCTAAGCTAACGGATGGGTCTTGTCCATCACATAATTCTCCTAATGATGTGATCCCGTTATCAAATGACAACACATGTCTATGGTTAGGAAACCTTTACCATCTTTGATCAACGAGCTAGTCTAGTAGAGGCTTACCCGAGACACATTATTTGTTTATGTATTCACACATGTATTTAAGTTTCCGATCAATACAACTCTAGCATGAATAATAAACCTTTATCATGATTTAGGAAATATAACAATAACCATTTTATTATTGCCTCTAGGGCATATTTCCATCAGTCTCCCACTTGCACTAGAGTCAATAATCTAGTTCACATCACCATGTGATTTAACACCCATAGTTCACATCGCCATGTGACCAACACCCAAAGAGTTTACTATAGTTAATAATCTAGTTCACATCGCCATGTGATTAAAACCCAAAGAGTACTAAGGTGTGATCATGTTTTGCTTGTGATAGAGGTTCACTCAACTGGTCGGTCACATTCAGATCCATATATATTTTGCAAATTTATATGTCTACAATGCTATGCATGGAGCTACTCTAGCTAATTGCTCCCACTTTCAATATGTATCAAGATCGAGACTCATAGTCATCCAAATCGGTGTCAAAGCTTGCATTGACGTAACTCTATACGACGAACTCTTTATCACCTTCATAACCGAGAAATATTGCCTTAGTCCTCTTTAGGTACCTAAGGATAATTTTGACCGCTGACTACTGATCTACTCCTGGATAACTATTGTCTTGCCAAACTCATGGCAAGGCACGCAACGGGTCTGGTACACAGCATGGCATAGTTTATAGAACCTATGACTAAGGCATAGGGAATGACTTTCATTCTCTCTATATATTCTGCTGTGGTCGGGTTTTGAGTCTTACTCAACTTCACACCTTGTAACATAGGCAAGAACCCTTTCTTTGACTAATCCATTTTGAACTTCTTCAAAACATTATCAGGCTATGTGCTTTTTGTGGAAGTCCTATCAAGCATCTTGATCTATCTCTATAGATGTTGATGCCCAATATATAAGCAGCTTCACCAAGGTCTTTCATTGAAAAATTCTTATTAAAGTATCCTTTTATGCAATTCAGAAATTCTATATCATTTCCAATCAACAATATGTCATCCACATATAATATCAAAAATGCTATAGAGCTCCCACTCACTTTCTTGTAAATATAGGCTTCATCATAAGTCTGTATAAAACCATATGCTTTGATCACCTCGTCAAAGCGTATATTCCAACTCCGAGATGCTTGCACCGTTCCATAGATGGATCAATGTAGCTTGCACACTTTGTTAGCACCTTTAGGATCGACAAAGCCTTCTGGTTGCATCATATACAACTCTTTTTTAAGAAATCCATTAAGGAATGCAGTTTTGACGTCCATTTGCCAAATTTCATAATTATAAAATGCGGCAATTGCTAACATGATTCGGACTGACTTAACCATCGCTACGGGTGAGAAGGTCTCATAGTAGTCAACCCCTTGAACTTGTCAAAAAACCTTTCGCGACAAGTGGAGCTTTCTGATGGTTATGTTACCATCATCGTCTTTCTTCTTCTTAAAGATCCATTTATTCTCAATGGCTTGCTGATCATCGGGCAAGTCCACCAAAGTCCACAAATTGTTCTCATACATGGATCCTATCTCAGATTTCATGGCCTCAAGCCATTTATTAGAATCTAGGCTCATCATAGCTTCTTCATAGTTCGTAGGTTTGCCTTGGTCTAGTAACATGAATTTCAGTACAGGATTACCGTACCACTCTGGTGCGGATCATGCTCTGGTTGACCTATGAGGTTTAGTAGCAACTTGATCTAAAGTTTCATGATCATTATCATTTGCTTCCTCTGTAGTTGGTGTAGGCATCACCGGAATGGTTTTCTGTGATGTGCTACTGTCCAATTTGAGAGAAGGTACAATTACCTCATCAAGTTCTACTTTCCTCCCACTCACTTGTTTTGAGAGAAACTCCTTCTCAACAAATGTTCCACTCTTGAAAACAAAATCTTGCCTTCGGATCAGTGGTAGAAGGTGTGCCCAATTGTTTCCTTAGGGTATCCTATAAAGACACACTTCTCCGATTTGGGTTTGAGCTTATCAGGCTGAAGCCTTTTGACATAAGTGTCGCAACCCCAAACTTTAAGAAACGATAGCTCAGGTTTCTTGCCAAACCATAGTTCATACGGTGTCGTCTCAACAGATTTAGACGGTGCCCTATTTAATGTGAATCCGACTGTCTCTAATGCATAACCCCAAAACGATAGTGGTAAATCGGTAAGCGACATCATAGAACGCACCATATCCAATAAAGTACGGTTATGATGTTCGGATACACCATTACGTTGTGGTGTTCTATGTGGCGTGAGTTGTGAACCAATTCCTCATAGAAACTCAAATGAAGGCTAAATGAAGGCCAAATTTGTAACTCAAATATTCGGCTCCGCGATCAGATCATAGAAACTTTATTTTCTTGTTACGATGATTATCCACTTCATTCTAAAATTCTTTGAACTTTTCAAATGTTTCAGACTTGTGTTTCATCAAGTAGATATACCCATACCTACTGAAATCATCTATGAAGGTCAGAAAATGACGATACCCGCTGCGTGCTTCAACACTCATCGGACCGCATACATCGGTATGTATTATTTCCAATAAGTCATTAGCCCGCTCCATTGTTCCGGAGAACAGAGTTTTAGTCACCTTGGCCATGAGGCATGGTTCGCAAGTATCAAATGACTCACAATCTAGTGATTCCAAAAGTCCATCTGCATGGAGTTTCTTCATGCGCTTTACACCACTATGACCTAAACGGCAGTGCCACAAGTATGTTGCACTATCATTATCAACTTTGCATCTTTTAGCATCAATATTATGAATATGTGTATCACTACCATCGAGATTCAATAAACCATTTACTTTGGGTGTATGACCATAGAAGGTTTTATTCATCTAAACAGAACAACAATTATTCTCTGACTTAAATGAATAACTGGATTGCAAGAAACATGATCAAATCATAATAATGCTTAACGCAGACACCAAATAACATTTATTTAGGTTCAACACTAATCCCGAAGGTAGAGGGAGTGTGTGATGGTGATAGTATCAACCTTGGAATCATTTCCAACGCACATCGCCACCTTGCCCTTAACTAGTCTTTGTTTATTCTGCAACTTCTGTTTTGAGTAACTAATCATAGCAACTGAACCAGTATCAAATACCTAGGGGCTACTAATAACACTAGTAAAGTACACATCAATAAAACGTATATCAAATATAACTTTGTTCACTTTGCCATCCTTCTTATCCGCTGATACGTCTCCAATGTATCTATAATTTTTTTATTGTTCCATGCTATTATATTATCCGTTTTGGATGTTTTATATGCATTAATATGCTATTTTATATTTTTTTGGGACTAACCTATTAACCTAGAGCCCAGTGCCAGTCCCTGTTTTGAGTTTCACAGAAAAGGAATACCAAATGGTGTCCAAACGGAATAAAACCTTCGCGATGATTTTTCTTGGACTAGAAGAGAACCAGGAGACTTGGAGATGAAGCCAGAGGAGCCACGAGGCGGCCACAAGGATGGAGGGCATGCCCAGGGCGTAGGGTGCGCCCCCACCCATGTGGGCCCCTCGTGCACTTCCTGACGTAATTCTTTCGTCTATATATACCCATATATCCCCAACAACAAAGGCATCCATGAAAACACGTTTCCATCGCCACAACCTTCTATACCCCTGGAATCCCATTTAGGGACCTTTTCCGGACTCTGCCAGAGGGGGATTCGATTATGGCGGGCTTGTACATCAACTCCATTGCCCTTCTGATGAAACGTGAGAAGCTTATTTTAGACCTACAGGTCCATAGCTAATAGCTAGATGGCTTCTTCCGTCTCTTTGATTCTCAATACCATGTTCTCCTCTATGTAATACTTTTTTGTGGTGTGTTTTCTGAGATCCGATGAATTGTGGATTTATTATCAGCTTATCTATGAATATTATTTGAATCTTCTCTTTATTCTTATATGCATGATTTGATATCTTTGTAATTCTCTTCGAACTATCGGTTTGGTTTGGCCAACTAGATACGTTTTTCTAGCAATGGGAGAAGTGCTTAGCTTTGGGTTCAATCTTGCGGTGTCCTTTCCTAGTGACAGTAGGGGCATCAAGGCACGTATTGTATTATTACCATCGAGGATAAAAAGAGGGGGTTTTCATCATATTGCTTGAGTTAATTCCTCTACATCATGTCAGCTTACTTAATGCATTACTCCGTTCTTTATGAACTGAATACTCTAGAAGAATGTTGGATAGAGGTCGATGTGTGGAGTAATAGTAGTAGATGCAGAATCATTTCTGTCTACTTGACACAGATGTGATGCCTATATTCATGATCATTTCCTTAGATATCGTTATGACTTCATGCTTTTCTATCAATTGCTTAGCAGTAATTTGTTCACCCACCGTATTATTTTCTATCTGATACATCCATTTTGCATCATGTTTCTTACTGTTATTTATGATGTTCTTATCCATAATAATGCTTTCTTGAGTAATTCTAATGCCTTTTCTCTCATAATATGCAAGGTATACACAAAGAGGGAGAATTCCGGCGGCTGAAAATCAGGACCTAGAAAAGCTAAGTCAGGGAAACTATTCTGCACAACTCCAAACAAGCTGAAAGTTCACGGAGATTTTTTATCAAATATATGATGAATATTGGAGCAAATAACTACCAGAGGGGGCCCACTAGGTGAGCACAACCCATCTGGGCGCTAGGGAGCACAAGCGTGCCCTGGTGGGTTGTGCTCACCCAGGCCCACCTCCGGTGCCCATCTCCTAGTATATAAGTCATTTTGACCTAGAAAAATAAGGATAGGACTTTCGGGACGGAGCGCTGCCATCTCAAGGTGGAACTTGGGCAGGAGCACTTTTGCCCTCCGGCGGAGCGATTCCGCCGGGGGAACTTCCTTCCCGGAGGGGAAATCATCGTCATCATCATCACCAACAACTCTCCCATCTTGGGGAGGGCAATCTCCAACAACATCTTCAACAACACCATCTCATCTCAAACCCTAGTTCATCTCTTGTATTCAATCTTGTTACCGGAACTATAGATTGGTGCTTGTGGGTGACTAGTAGTGTGATACGTCTCCAACGTATCTATAATTTTTGATTGTTCCTTGTGTTATATTATCAATCTTGGAAGTTTTATAATCATTTTAGATCATTTTTTGTTACTAACCTATTGACATAGTGCCAAGTGCCAGTTCCTGTTTTTTCCGTATTTTTTACATCACAGAAAATCAATATCAGACGCAGTCCAAATGCCACGAAACTTTACGGAGAATTTTTATGGTCTAGAAGGAACACAACGGGCCCTGGCTGCACCTAGGGGTGCCCCGAGGGGGGCACAAACCACCAGGGTGTGACAGGAGGCCCAGGCGTGCCCTGGTGGGTTGTGCCCACCTCGGGTGCCCCCCGGACCGCCTCTTTGCTCTATAAATACCCCAAAAATCCCAGAACCCTAGAGGCATCGAGAAAATATTCATCCAGCCACCGCAGAGTCCAAAACCAGCAAATCCAATCTAGACACCATCTCGGATGGGGTTCACCACCTCCATTGGTGCCTCTCGGATGATGCGTGAGTAGTTCTTTGTAAACCTTCGGGTCTGTAGTTAGTAGCTAGATGGCTTCATCTCTCTCTCTCTCTTGATCCTGAATACAATGGTCTCTTGGAGATTCATATGATGTAACTCTTTTTGCGGTGTGTTTGTTGGGATCTGATGAACATTGAGTTTATGATCTGTTATATCTTTTTATATCCATGAAAGTTATTTGAGTTCCTTTGATCTCTTATATGCACGATTGCTTATAGCCTCGTATTTCTTCTCCGATAGTTGGGTTTTGTTTGGCCAACTTGATCTATTTATCTTGCAATGGGAAGAGGTGCTTTTTAGTGCTTTCGATCTTATGGTGCTTGATCCCAGTGAAAGAAAGGGAAACGACACGTATGTATCCTTGCTACTAAGGATAAAATGATGGGGTCTATCTCTACATAGATAGATCTTGTCTACATTATGTCATCGTTCTTATTGCATTACTCCATTTCTCCATGAAATTAATACACTAGATGCATGCTGGATAGCGGGCGATGTGTGGAGTAATAGTAGTAGATGAAGGCAGGAGTCGGTCTACTAATATTGGACGTGATGCCTATATAATGATCATTGCCTGGATACGTCATAATTATTTGATGTTCTATCAATTGCCCAACAGTAATTTGTTCACCCAACATTTGCTATTTTTCTCAAGAGAAGCCACTAGTGAAACCTACGGCCCCCGGGTCTTCTTTCTCACATATTTGCCTTTGTGATCTACTTTTCTCTTGCATTTATTGTTAGATCTATTAAACCAAAAATACAAAAATACCTTGCTGCACTTTTTCTTTATTTGTTTTATTTAGCATTCAATCTATCAATTTACTACAAATTTATCCTATGTCTGTTTGCCACTTGAGGCGCCGTACCATGAAAGGGATTGACAACCCCTTTGACATGTCGGGTTGCGAGGATATGTTATCTGTGGGCAGGGGATGTTTACGTTGTGTTGCTTGGTTCTCCTACTGGTTCGATAAACTTGGTTTCATATCTGAGGGAAATACCTACCGTCGTTGTGCTGCATTATCCCTTCCTCTTTGGGGAAACACTGGCGTACCTTCAAGCGACATCAAAAGGAATTTCTGATGCCGTTGCCAGGGAGGATCTTCAACATATACCAGGTTCCTAATCACAAATCTCATCTCCTTGCAATTTACATTATTTTCCATTTGCCTCTCGTTTTCCTCTAGCCCACTTCACAAAAATTTGTCGTTTTATTCACCTCTCTTTTCGTTCGCCGTTTTCTTGTCGGATCTGTTTTGATGTGCACTCTTGTTTACGTAGTCATGATGCCTCAAAGAAAGTATTATGATGTTCCTTACCCAAATATTTTTCTTGAATTTGAGAAAAGTACTAAGGAATATATGACTACACAACTTGAGCATAATAAGTATTTTACTGAAGAACTTAAGGAGCACTCCATTGTGCTTGATGCTATTACACAACAAAAGAGGTCTCAGGTTTAGACTGAGAAGGAAGAGCTAGTTATGCATGATGTCTCAGTGGAGATGTAGCAGGCATTCAAATGAATTTATTATGGAGATGATGAATAAAATTAGGCAATAAGAAACTTAAGCATCACAAGAATGAGCAGTACAAGAATGTGTTAGAAGCACGAGAATTAGCAGCACATACATGTCTGCATGATCCAACAAGAATGATTATATTCAATTTTCTTAGCAGCACAAGAATGAGCAGTAGCAGCACAAGAAGCACCACCACCAGCACAAGTGCACACCTATTCAAGCAAGCATCTAGAAGTAGAAGCATTCAAACAGCAGCAGCACTGTCACATGTCATATCTTATAAACTTAGGCATGTGTTCTCAGGTTATCCTTAACATCACGCACTATATTGGGTAATTAGCAGCAAACAATACATATCAGTACAAGGCTAGGCAAGATAATAAAGACTTGGGAAAATATAGCAGAGTTTAAAAAATGATACATGCCCTTGAGGAGAGGGCAATGGCAAGTGCGACCACGAACATATCCATTCATGTAACGAATATAGCAATTATTTTAAAAAAGTGTTCATGTAAACAGGTGAACACTACAGTAATCTTATGAATGAATATAGCAATGCCATCATGGGGCATAGGTGATTCCATGCAACTAGTTTCATAGAACAATAGAGAATATTTTCATCATATAACAAAAAATATTTCATCCTCCAATCGCTGCCCAGATAATGAAACATGGAGAAGTGTTAAAAGGTAGGCTGAAATGATTCTAGGGCACTGCATTCATCTCCATGGCAGCAAAAGATGCCAAGGAGCCAAATTCCAGTCCCATTCTATAGTCAAATACTAACACAACAAAAAGTAAAAATCAGTACAAAAGCACAAACCACTGGAATAAATTTGTAGAAATGAAAATTAGAGACAAACTATCTATAGATGCCCTAAATGGCAAGCAAAATCCATCTTACTGCAATAGTTTTGAACTCCATACTACCCAACAAAGATGCAATTGCCTCAGACAATGCATTCGCCTCTAAGGCACGGCAAAAGCAAGGCAATGAGGTAAACTTCAGTCCCAATTCTATGAACTAAAAGTTTCAGTGCTACAAACTTCAGCGGGTATCACTACACACGTGAAGCAAATATGTACACAGTTCAGCTTATCTCACAAATAAGTACAACAAGCAATTAACAGCCACAAAATAGATATTAACCACCTCATTCTACAAAAGCTAATCATGAATCTCAGGAATTAACACGGTCCCGAGCGTATGTTATAGTACTACCCTTCGGATCCAGCAGACAAAAGAACTAGCAGATCAGCCACAACGATAAATCAATCAAAGTGACAAAAAGATCCATACCTTTGGAGCTGCGCAGCGTCTTGAGGACGGTCTTGTAGCCGAGCGTGTACTTGCCGCTCTTCATCACCAGCTGCATCTTGTTCTTGATGTTCTCCCCGCTCTTCTTCTGCAGAGGCTTCCAATATATGTTAGGTACATAACAGAATGTATAAGCATGAAGTAAGATAGGCCATGCATCAAACACAGAAATACTTTTCAGCCGTTCACTGTCATGTACTACTACCTAACTAGCTAACTCAGTAGCATAACGAGTAGCATCAGCAGCAGCAGTGAGTAGCTGCGGCATCTGGCGAGCAGCAGCAGTATGCAGCAGCAGGCAGTAGAAAATAGCAGAAGCAGCGGCAACAGTACGTGAGCAAGGGGGCACGCCAGCACGAGCGGGGCGCGGTCGGCGAGTAGGCGGCAGCAGGCGGCACGGCATACACAGGCTCAAGGTCACGGCTGCAGGCGGTAGGGGCATGCGGGCACGCGTGGACGCGAAGCTTTGGCCATGGCGACCTCGGCGGGCGCAGGAAACATACGACGACGGATCGAGGGGGCCAAACAGGGGGATCGGCTGAGGGGCTCACCGTGGTGCGAATGACGAGCTCGGGGAGGCCGGAGACGTCGGAGAAGCAAGGGCGACGCGGATCGACGGGGGGAGGCGCGTGGCGGCCGACGGGGAAGAAGCTCGGATACGGCGCAGCGTGGGCTTCTCGCCGAGCTGGTGTGTGAGCTTGGTGCAAATGAGCTTGGCGATCTCCAGCGCCTCGTCCTCGGATCCGACCTTGGTGACGAGGTTGCAGATGACGGTGAGGACGCACTTGAGATCTGCGGCTACACACAGCAACATGGTATAAGCAAGGAGCGATTCAGCAAGGAGTGGACGGAGAAGAGAGGGGGGAGGGGAGGCCTAACCTTTGTCGGGGGCGCTGGGGGAGAGGAGTAGGAGGTCGGCAGAGGCGAGCATGAGGGAGGCCATGTCGAGCCAGCGGCCGGCGAGGACGTGCTGCTGTGCCTCGGCGCAGAGGCGAGCCACCTCTGGGTCGGCGACCTCGGCGCCCGCGTTGGCCCAGGCGAGTTGCGCGGTGGAGTGCACCACCGCCAGCATTGGCTCCTCCTCCATGGTGTTGACGATCGTCGCCATGGGCGGCTTGTGTTCGTTATGCAGTGGAAGAACGGGGTGGGTGGGCGGGCGGAGGAAGAGCGGCGTGGGGTCTGCGTCCTATGGGAGGCGAGGACGAGCGGGTGGTGGCGCGCGGGCGCGGGCGGCGGGATCTGGATCGGGGGCGGGAGGTAGGTGGCGGCTGCGAGGAGTGGATCTGGATCGGGGGAGAGATAGGAGAGGAGTGGAGTTAGGGTTTGGCTTGGCCTGCTGAGAGCGAGTGGGAGACGTTGGATCCGCCTCGTTTGGACGGTTCAGATCAGATAGAGTGGGGTGATCCGTGAGAAGTGTTCTGATTGGTCTGAGAATCTGTGATCTAAAATAATTTGTGAAGCAGCTATCAAAAATATTTTGCAAAAGGGCATCACATAAATTTTCACTCAAGTTAGACCACATTTTATGGATGAGCACCAATTTGTATGCATTTCTGATCTTTCTAACTATTTTAAATCATTTTTCTAGTGTCAAAAATGAGTTTTTTTGTGAAGGACCTACCAAATAATTGTGCAAAATTTGACCAAATCAATTTTCTCAAAAACTAGGACATATTTAATGTACAATTGACAAGATGATTGGGTGTAAAATGTTTTTATCCACCTCTCATGAAAAAGACAAATTTCCGCCGATTCAGCTGGAAGCGGGTCAAATTTGAACTGTAGCTACCTTGTAGTTTGCTCTTTATTTTTCTCAAAAATCATTTCTAGGTACATAAGTATCTATTTAATCATAGAAACACCAAAAAAGTTCCAAGATTCAACCACTAGCTAGGAACGGTCATTCCCGCCGTTTTGACAGCATTTTGAAACGGGCATAAAAAATTCAAAAAATTCAAAAAATTGGGAAACCTTCGCATTGGGTCATTCTAGGTGGCCAAGTTCCTAGGAAAAATAACAAACTTGTAATACGGCAATTATTTTAAAAAAGTGTTCTCACAAACGAGCTATCATGTGTGGAGATCCATGGCTTTCAAGCTAAATGATCAATCTTATGGCCACATCCATGGCATAGTTTGTTCAAATGATCTCATATTGTGTACAAGGGTGCATATTGTAATGGCAAACAATGTTGCCTAAGGAAGTTTTCATTTTCTTTGGACGAAAAAATCATTTTCCATTTTTGAGTGCCCAAAAGGAGGTTTTTTTTGTGAAGGACCTACCAAATAATTGTTGCAAAATTTGACCAAATCAATTTTCTCAAAAACTAGGACATATTTAATGTACAATTGACAAGATGATTGGGTGTAAAATGTTTTTATCCACCTCTCATGAGAAAGACAAATTTCCGCCGATTCAGCTGGAAGCGGGTCAAATTTAAACTGTAGCTACCTTGTAGTTTGCTCTTTATTTTTTTCAAAAATCATTTCTAGGTACATAAGTATCTATTTAATCATAGAAACACCAAAAAAGTTCCAAGATTCAACCACTAGCTAGGAACGGTCATTCCCGCTGTTTTGACCGCATTTTGAAACGGGCATAAAAAATTCAAAGAAAATCAAAAAATTGGGAAACCTTAGCATTGTGTCATTCTAGGTGGCCAAGTTCCTAGGAAAAATAACAAACTTGTAATATGGCAATTATTTTAAAAAAGTGTTCTCAGAAATGAGCTATCACGTGTGGAGATCCATGGCTTTCAAGCTAAATGGTCAATCTTATGGCCACATCCATGGCATAGTTTGTTCAAATGATCTCATATTGTGCACAAGGGTGCATATTGTAATGGCAAACAATGTTTCCTAAGGAAGTTTTCATTTTCTTTGGACGAAACAACCATTTTCCATTTTTGAGTGCCCAAAAGGAGGTTTTTTTGTGAAGGGCCTACCAAATAATTGTTGCAAAATTTGACCAAATAAATTTTCTCAAAAACTAGGACATATTTAATGTACAATTGACAAGATGATTGGGTGTAAAATGTTTTTATCCACCTCTCGTGAAAAAGACAAATTTCCGCCAATTCAGCTGGAAGCGGGTCAAATTTGAACTGCAGCTGCCTCATAGTTTGCTATTTATTTTTTCCAAAAATCATTTCTAGTTACATAAGGACCTATTTAATCATAAATACATGGTTTGGTGGCGATACGTCGAGGTTTGGGTGGTGGCCGAGGGCCCCAACTCTAGAGCGCGTAAACTCGCATGCCCGTCGCGTGGTCACCGCGTGACCGTGGTGTTGCCATGTGTTCTGGGCTGCCTAGGCATGTCTAGTGGGTTGGGCACTCCCCAGGTTGGTGCTAGGAAGAAAATTACAACATAAGATTCTCACGAGGAGACCGATCGATGCTCAAACATGAATTAGCAGCCAAGTGTTTGATTAGCGATACGGGAAATGCACATGGCCAATTGGCGTGAGTTTTGGCTGAGGGTGATCATCTACTAAGGAGAATGTCTTCACAAATTTTTAGCTCAAAAGGATGATCCTAGGTGGTACTTGCTTTGCAAAGTACCACGCTGGACAAAAATATGAATGTTGAAGCTGGGCTCAAAATAATGAATGGAGTGAGCTGAAATTTTGTGGAGGATGGTTATTTGGGCATAGGAAAGCATTGTAGAAAATTGATACCATTTGGACATGCCAAAGTAGTACTTCCTTCACAATTCTCTTCTATGGACAAAAACTTGGGAAAACTAGTGAGAGAGATTGGATGAATGAAATGAGCTCAAAATTGGTGTAGGTAAGTTACTTAGGTATGGCCATGCGCTGGTAAATTTTCAGATCATTTGGGTAAGCCTAGCTAGTACTTACTTCACAAAGCTTCTCTCGAGGTAGAAACTTTGGAAATTTCCCGAGAAAGATTTACTAGCAAAAATTGAGCTGAATATTATCGTGTGGCAATGATTTGGGTATGAAAGAGTGCCCAAAAAGTTTGAGGGTAATAGGAGGGGTGTATATAACACTTGCTTTGCAACGTGCCAATTTGGCCATAAAATATAAATTGAACCTGGGATCACATAGATGATTTGAATGAGCTGCAATTTGGAGGACGGTGATAATTTGGGCATATGAAGGAACTGTATAAATTTCATGTCATTTAGAGGTATAAAAAAGGTACTTCCTTCACAATGCTTCTAGGTGGACAAAAACTTTGGAGATTTGCCGAGGAAGATTTGCTAGGCAAATGGAGCTGAATTTTGTCATGCGGTAATGATTTGGATAGGAAAGAGTGCCCAAAAATTCGAAGGGCAATCAAGAATATATAAATAGCACTTCCTTCATAAAGTGTCGTTGTGAATAGAATAGGAAAATGAATATTGTTGAATTAGTTTTGAACTAGGCAAGGAAGGATTTTTACATATTTGATGAAGATATGCCCCAAAGAATTTATGAGATTTTTTTGGGGAATTTTGGGAATGATAGAAATATAGGTTGCTTCACAACCTAGGGCAAAAACTGCCACATGGACATGACACATAGGCAAAACTGATGAGATGGCGCCTAGTCATCACAACCCACCACAATCTACAAGGCTATGACCATCTATATTGGTCATTAACAACTAGAAATAAGGCAGCGGACTAGCACTGTTTGCTTTGTGACCATTTCGTGTAAGGAAATTACGACCTTTCTGACCAAAATGGTCGCAATGGTTTAGGGTTTGGAGCCCCCTGAACAGCTTTTGACCAATTGGTCTAAAATGGTCATAAATTTATGACCAATTCTTTGAGGGTCACTGACAGAAGGTCATAAGTTGACATATTTCTTGTAGTGAACACAAAAGAATAAAATCACTCTTCAGAACTCATTGATGCATGATACAGACAAGCAATACTTTGATGTAAGACAACCGTATGAGGATGGAATATGTAAGAAAAACAGGACGGCATGACATATTCGTAGCTACGATGTGCAAACTAAGCAGAAGGATTTTCAAGAAAATAGAAGTAATGCAAGCTAGACACCATATGAAAGATGCAACCAATATTACTCTGCCAAGTTAAAAGTGTGTTGTCATAAGTGGCAATTCAAAAAATTAGAAGCAGTACAACATAGAAATCAATGCAAGATGCAACCACTATCGAACTGCCATGTTAAAAGTGTCCAATCATGAGTGACTGATGCGGGATACACAACATCAGTACTTTGATGTAAGAACATGGTATGATAGATAGATGCAGTTTATTCTAGATACAAAAAGCCATGTCATATGCACATGTATAATGTATAAACTCAGTAGGTGCAATTTAATCAAAATAGAAGAAATAAAGGCTAGACAACATATGCAACATGAAACCAATTATCACACTGTCAACTTAGAGCAAGAACCTGCGATGGTGGAGTACGGGAGATGAACTCATCATGTAGACTTGGGACTTCAACTTCATTAGCAGCAGTAGTGGAAAATCTAGAGAGTCTCCATTTGCGTCGGTGCAGAGGACCACCAACATCCACTAACTTACTCTTTTCCTTCCTATTTTCTGATATTGCCTTATGAAGTCAAAACCACAAGAAGATGAATAAAATTAGCTCAGCATAACTGGTTGATGCATGATACAGACGAACACTACTTTGATGTAAGGCAAGCGCATGATAGGAGGATGGAATATATACAAAAAGACAGTGTTTCATATTCACATGTACGATAGGAGGATGGAATATGTATGAAAAAACAGTAAGCGGAAGGCATTTCAACAAAATTAGAAGAAATGAAAGCTAGGCACCATATGAACATGCAACCAATATCACTCTATCAGGTAAAAAGTGTCTCGTCGTAAGTGCCATTTCAAGAAATTAGAAGCAGTACAAGCTAGAAGACAATGCAAGATGCAACCTACATCACAGTCCCGAGTTAAATGTGTCTTATGGGTAAGTGATCGTTGCAGGTATAAGTTGTAAGCTATGAAAATGCAATTCAACATAATCAAAAGGAATACAAACTAGACATCATACGGAAAACGCAACCACGTATAACAATTCCAAGTAAGAGCAGGCACCTGTGATGGTGGAGTAGGGGAGATGTGCTCATCATGTACACGTATGTTCTAGAAACAGGAACACATGTCATATTCACAAGCATTATGTGTAAAGTAAGAAAATGCAATTCAAGTTAGAAGCAATACAAGCTAGACATCTTACGCAACATGCAACCACATATTATAGTGTCAAGTTAGAGCAAGCACCTGTGATGGTGGAGTAGGGGAGATGTGCTCATCATCTACACAGCTACGTTGATTGTCCAGCCTTGTGTTGTCTTGCGAATCTTGTTGGGAGGATGGAGGAGTAGAATCTGTAGAGACCCCCTGTTTGAGTTCCTCCGAAGGACCACCATCATCCACTGCTGGACTAATTTCCTTCAGCTATAATGATTTTGCATTGTGAAGTGAAACCAATAAGAAAAAGGAATAAAATTCGGTCTTCAGAACTCATTCATGCATGATACTGACGAACACTACTCGGATGAAAGGCAAACACATGATGCGAGGATGGAATATGTATGAAAAACAGGATGGTGTGACATATTCACACCTATGATGTGGTAACTAAGCAGAAGGCATTTCAACAAATTAGATGCACTGCAAGCTAGACACCATATGAAAGATGCAACCAATATCACTGTGCCAAGTTCAAACTGTATGGCGTTTCAACAAATTAGAAGTAGTACATGCTAGAAATCATATGCAAGACACAACCAATATCCCAGTGGCGACTTAAAGGTGCCTTATCATAAGTGACTGATGCGGGATATGCAAGAATAGTAGTCTGATGTAGAAACAGGAACACATGTCATATTCACAGGCATTATGTGTAAAGTAAGCAGGATGCAATTGAACAAAGTTAGAAGCAATACAAGCTAGACATCATACGCAACATGCAACCACATATAACAGTGCCAAGTTAGAGCAAGAACCTGTGATGGTGGAGTAGGGGAGATGTGCTCATCATCTACACAACTACGTTGACTGTCTAGCCTTGCGTTGTCTTGCGAATCTTGTTGGGAGGATGGCGGAGTAGAATCTGTAGAGAACCTCCGTTTTAGTTGCTTGGAAGGACCACCATCATCCAATGCCTTGCCAATTTCCTTCAGCTTCATTGATTTTGCATTGTGAGGTCATACCGACAAGAAAAAGGAATATCATTCGCTCTGCAGAACTCATTCATGCATGATACTGACGAACACTACTCTGATGAAAGGCAAAGTCATGATACGAGGATGGAATATGTACGAAAAAATGGATGGCTTGACATATTCACACCTATGATGTGGTAACTAAGCAGAAGGCACTTTAACAAATTAGAAACACTGCAAAACACCATATGGAAGGTGCAATCAATATCACTCTGCCAAGTTAAAACTGTCTCGTCATAGGTGGCGTTCATCAAACTAGAAGCAATGCATGCTAGAAATCATATTCAAGACGCAAACCAATATCACATTACCAACTTAAAGGTGTCCCGTCATAAGTGACTGATGCAGGATACACAAGAAGAGTAGTTTCATGTAAGAACATGGTGTGATAGACAGATATAGTATGTACCAAAACAGGAAAGCGTCTCATATTCACATGTATCATGTGTAAGCTAAGAAGATGCAGTTTACACTAATTCGGAGCAATACGAGCTAGACACCATATGCAACATGCAACCAGATATCACACTGCCAAGTTAGAGCAAGCACCTTGGATGGTGGAGTAGGGGAGCGGAGACTTGGACCTTGTAATGCACTATCAGTACAAGGAGAATCAGTACAGATGCTTCGTTTAAGTTGTTGTAGAGGACCACCATCATCGCCTTCCTTACTCTTTTCCTTCCTCTTTCTTGATTTTGCCTTGTCAAGTAAAACCCACAAGAAAAGGAATAAAATTTGCTCTTTAGAACTCATTGATGCATGATACTGACGAACACTACTTTCATGTAAGGTAGCCGCATGATAGGAAGATGGAATATGTATGAAAAATAGGACGACGTGACATATTGACATGTATGATGTATAAAGTGTAAACTAAGCACAAGGTGCATGAACTTGTTAGAATCGATGCAAGCTAGAGACCATATGAAAGATGAAACCAATATCACTCTGCCAAATTAAAAGGGTGCCCTAACAAATGTATTTGACCAAATTAGAAGCAATACATGGCAACAGGCTAAAATAATATGCAATATGCAACGAATAAAGGTGACTCATCGTAAGTGATTGATGCAGGATACAGAAGAGAGGTAGTTTCATGTAAGAACAAGGTTAACACATAGATGTAGTGTGTACCAAAAATAGGAAGGCATGTCATATTCACAAGTATAGTGTGTAAACTAAGCAGATGCAATTTACCCTAATTAGAAGAATTACAAGCTAGACACTATATGCAACATGCAACCACATATCACACTGCGTAGTTAGAGCAAGCACCTGTGATGGTGGTGTAGGGGAAGTGCGGTCTTTAGGTACAGAGCTACATTCAATATCTTCATTTAGGCTTGTTATTTCTTGAGAATCATGTGGAGAGGATGAAATTGCATTCTGTATAAGAGTATTGTGTCTCATATTAACCCACGCGCATGACTGCCTCATCATAAGCGATAGACGCAGGATACACAAGAACAGTAGTTTGATGTAAGAATATGGTGTGATAGGAAGATGTAGTATGTACCAAAAACAGGAAGGCGTGTCATATTCACATGTATAATGTGTAAGCTAAGGAGATGCAATTTAACAAATTAGGAGCATTGATGAGGGATACACAAGAAAAGTAGTTTGATGTAAGAACATGGTTAATAGAAAGACGTAGTATGTACCAAAAACAGGAAGGCATGTCATATTCGCAGGTATAATGTGTTAACTAAGAGGATGCAATTTACCCTAATTAGAAGAATTACAAGGTAGACCCATATGCAACATGAAACCACATATCACACTGCCAAGTAAGAGCAAGCACCTACGATGGTGGTGTGGGGGAATTGCGTAGATCAACTAGAGAGCTACATTGACTATCTTCATTTAGCCTTGCTGTTTCCTGAGAATCATGTGGGGAGGATGACACTGCACTCTTTAAACGAGTAGGGCGTCTCACAGTAACCCACTCGGGTGACTGTCTCATCATAAGTGATTGACGAGGGATACAAAAGAGCATTAGTTTGATGTATGAACATGGTTAATAGACATATGTAGTATGTATCAAAAACAGGAAGGCATGTCATTATCAAAGGTATAATGTGTAAACTAAGTAGATGCAATTTGACCAAATTGTAAGCAATACAAGCTAGACACCATATGCAACATGCAACCACATTTGACACCGCGAAGTTAAAGCAAGCACCTGGGATGGTTGTGTGTGGCAATTGAGATCATCAACTACAGAGCTACGTTTACTGTCTCCAACTGCTAATACTACACCCATTAGAGCGCTGAAGCGCTTAGTGCTTATCTTCGAATTACACTGGAGCGACTTATGTCTTTTCTTTTCTGCATTCATCAACACTGCGTCAGAGTCTGAAATACCCATGCATAAAAAAACAATAGTGTGAGTATGGTTGAAGTGTGTGCACAATTAGTACAGTGTAAAGGTAGCAGATAGTAGGTCGATGAGAAATAAATGACGGGAAACATATGATAGCTCTACAACATGCATGGCACACTAAATTACTACATGATTCTATGAAAATAACAGTCGACTGAAAGCAAATAGGTCAGTCCATTTTTTGTGCACCGTTCGATGTACAAAGAATGGGCAGATCGCCTTCATCTACCTCCAGCCAATCAGTGTTGGCGATCTTCCACGAAACGCCAGCGACCACCGGCCCAGTATTCCTCCCCTGCCTGCGCCCTCCCCTCGACCTCACCGCACCACCGTCATTGGCACCGCCCCCTGGCCATCCATTCAAGCCCCGCCAACCTCCAGATCGGGCACAAGTAGCTCCTGCGCCCCACACCCCTATGATAGACACCGATGCACCGCTTCCCCGGGGAATAGGTGGACTAGGTGCTCCGCGCGCCTAAGTGGGTGCTGCTTCTTTTAATTGTGGTTCGACTGACCCTGAATTGAAATCCAGGCGGGCTACTGACCTCTAGCAAAGGTGAAATAGTAAAAGGGAGGAAACCTTGTGCATTTAGTATCATGAAGAAGATGCAGTAAGAAGCGCTCAACTAGTTTCTTTCGTGGGATGAATACAGTGTGAGCGGAGACGTAAGATTTGCACGAATAAGGGAAGAGGAGTACCTCTTTCTGCTGGCAGTGCTATGTCCTCCTTCTATTTTTCCGACGATCTTCTTGTTGTTCGCCGGAAACCAGAAGTTGTGGAGGATGATGCAGCCTTGGACGAACCCATGGCCAAGTTGTTGAGTGTGGTGCAGTGGCCGTTTGTCGACGGTGAGGAAGCAGATCCGAGGCGGCGAACCACGACATAGCAGGAACAACTCCGGTGCGGTGGACTGTTGCGACAGCAGAGCCGCAGCAGTGAGGCGTAGGACGGCGTGGTCGGAGTGGTTCTGGTACGGCGCACGTTGGTGTCGGCGTTGTGGAGGTAGATCTACCTCGGCTTCAGCTGCTAAGTCCTTGAGGGCGTTGCGGTTGCAATTGAGTTGGACGATGACATCGGGGTACCGGCTTCGGCGTGATGGAGGAGGGCGGCGGTGGATTGGCCACTATGGGGTGGAGGACGGAGGAGGCTGGAGTTTGGCGACTGGTGGAGAGGGCATTTTCGCGCCCATGGAGTATGAATGGGGAAACGGAGGGAGGCGGGAAACTAAGGGGGAACAATGTTTCGGTTTGAGACGCGCTTGTTTGAAATTTGGGGAAAGTTACAAACTTTGTCCCCATCTAAAATTTCAGACATATTGCGGGTTGGAGGTAGAAAATCATGTCAGGTGTCCCAAATGTTTCGGGTGGTTTCGGGTGACCAGAGGCCTATTTGGTGCTTCGTTCAATATTTGGGAGCAGAAGCATTAACGTTTTCGGTTCTCTTGAATTGAACTTTCAGGATTTGTCAAACTTCACAAATCTTTACTCTTGAAAATCCTAAAGCTACGATTATTTTGGAATGGAGGGGGTACATTTGAATATACATTGTACACGAGTATATATTAAAAAATATGCAACTTACCTCAGTTCATGCATGGTTCTAGATATAATCTCCTTGGTTGCAAAAAAAATTAGATATGCGTATGAATATATATAGCACGTTCAAACTCGCAACAAAGATTGATGCCCCCTTTTACATCTGATTTACAAATGCCATTATCTTGGGTTCAAATAGATGAATGCACTTCCTATGAATTCGAATCTTCGAAACCCCCTTTATGTTGAATTCGACATGTATTCTATTTCGTAGCTAGCAATTTGGAATGTATCCATGCAAGTGACAAATGTATAAAGTACTTCACACTAACAACATGGAGTGCACTAATTAATGTTTATATATGAATTGCAAAAGCATCCATTGCCTATATTTCAAACCGCTCTCACTCTATGGATCGATAATATGAAATAAACACATGCACATGCTAGAATTCAATAGAGTATGGGTGTCTGATAGACCGATTTTCGTCCATACGCAATTTGCAAAATTCATGATCTCATCCAAAAATAATAATGCCATTTATATTTTAATTTAATGCGTAGAACCGCCTTTTACACGTAGATGCACTATGCCTCGCCCCGTTCTCACAAATGCGTTATATATCTCTCTATCTAACGCATAAGTGCACACACTTTATATGCATCGGCATTTCTCTTTGACACATGCTCACAATCTCTCTCAGGGTGTCGGGGTGTCTCACGCACATGCTCTCTCTGTTTCTCTCTCTCTCTCTCTCTTTCTGACTACCATGTACCACTCTTTTCACTAATCTCAATTGGAAAACACTATTTCTCTCACATGCATATATACACCTGGACGGTCTCTACTAGCCCTCTATACGCACATATATGTGCCTACGTGTCTCCCTCACACACATTATCTTTAGGCCTCTCTCGCACACATTTCCCCCCCGACACACCTCTCTCTTAGTAGTTGGTAGATATGATTTCATCATATCATTCGGTAGGATATCCCTGACTATTAGGCTGAATGGTAATACGAGGCAAAGTTTTACCCTAGTTCGGTTCGGACCCTTGCAGTTGAAGAAAGAGCCTACTCCTGGTACTGTATATTAGTGATAGGGGTGTGTACAAAGTACACGTGAATACCAAGCATTGTGCGTGTGTGTATACTATCGACGAACTAGCCCCCAAGCTTGTTTAACATACTAAGGGCTGAGGGTTACAAATCATATGTAGTCGGCTTATCACCAGTGGGGATAGAGTCCTCCGCGACTCTGGTAGCTTCGTGTTATACGCCGAGTCCTCCACATGGGTCTTCGTATAACACGTCTCGGTCCAACCTATATGTGGTGCAGGATGGAACCGACCCATGAGTCTTCATGTTGACCCACCACAACTAGAAATGATGTGCCCACCACACCAAACATGCAATTGGCCACTAAGAAAATAAGCATATACAATAGTACAACGGTATCTAGCTCACGATATGTCTCCATATTTTGTTGATGACTGACGGACTTTGCATTTGATGCGTGCTCCGTATTTTGCTGACGACACTTACGGTCATTGTATTTGAAGCGAAAGCACGATATGGTCACTAGACTTCAGAATAAGCGCATCACGGTCACCACATACATTTTGTCGTGCTTACCAACATGTGGTTGGATGGTTAGAGGACAGTGGTTTCTCGAGCCCACCAAGGTTAAAGTTCCGGTGCTCGCATTTATCTTGTGTTAATTTCAGTATTTTCTGGCGATGTACGTTCAGCGGGAGGAGACGTTCCACTCAACTACGAGGCACCTATGGTGACTTCGTAAAATCTCAAGATCACATATGCTGGCCCACTCTCTCGAAGGTGCTCATAGGGGTAGGGTTCGCGTGTGTGCGCTTATAGCGGTGAGTGCTTGCGCGTATATATGAGCCCTTGCGTCTGTATCGTGTTAAACAAATACATATCATGATTATACAGTCACTGGCTCACTCGTACAACTCCGTATTTTGTTGATGACACAATCAATTGACCAGTCAAACGTTCCACGTGACGCAACTAGTGTTGGACCATCGAGGCGCGTAACCGTGGGGCCCACCTATCAGCCCGTATATGAAAGAAAGAAATGGTAGTTTGAGTCTGTACTGTGTTAATAACATAGGAGTGCATTTTAGGGTGATCATACGGTCACTGGCTCACCATACAGCTCCGTAATTTGTTGATAACACGATCAATTGACCAGTCAAACGGTCCACATTCAGCAGCGCACATTACCATAGGGCCCACCCGTCAGCGCGTATATGAAGGACAGAAATGGTAATAAATTAGTGGTCGGTGGGTATTCGAAGTCGTGAGACCTCTGGTTGGCAGTCACCGGCGGTTGGGGGCGTTCATTGGGTGGTGGGGTGGGGATCCCCGGAGAAAAAGCTCGGCGGGGGGGGGGGCTAGAGGGATGGCCGGTGCGGCGGCGGACCGACGGTGGGGAGTGGTTTCGGGGAGGGCGGGCCGGCCGCGGGCGGCGGGGGCTGGCGGTTCGGCCGGTGGTGGCTGGCGGCTCAGGGGGGTGGAGTTTGATGATAAACTGGAGGCCCTTGATTTCGTATCCAACGGCTGGAAAATCTAATGACCAGAGATGAAAAAGTCAGTCGACTGACGTGTAGCCTCACCCCGCACGTACACATGCACGCACGCAAGACACGCACGCATGTAGGCGTGCAACACTGACACGTACACACGCACGCATGCTGGCGTGCAACACTGACACGTACACATGCACTCACGAACACACGCATGTACGCACCCATGCATGCAACACTGAAACGTACCCTTGCACGCACGCAACACTCGCACGCCTGCATGCACACAACACACGACGCAAGACACACGCTCAACCTATACGTGCATGCACCCTTTGTTAAGGACATGGATTGTTACGGGTATTAATCAATCTTATCTGTGATAAGCAGAACATTGATGTTTGCAGCGGTCTTTATGAATCACAACGTATCGAACGGGCTATCAACATAGTAGGCTTATCTACATGAAAAAGATGACGTCACACTCAATGAACAATCATCGGTTTATGAAATGCCCGCTTCTGACCGCCCTGGCCCACCAAAGGTTCCTCTGCTGTGCGCTGCCTGCGTTGGGTCACTGACATGCAGGCCATGCACCCAAAGAGCCCACACGTCAGTGGAAGAACGGCGCGGTGTCCTAGGTCAGAGTCGAGGGTGCCACTCGCGGCACGCCCGGCTGAACACGCCTCCGTGCCGCATTCAAACGCCTCCATGAAACCCGCCCGTGTGGAAGCCGAGAAACCCACTCTGGACACACGTCCGTTCATGACCGGGCCGGCGTTAAACGCAACGCCGGCCGAGCTCCTCCCGTCCGCCGTCTATTTAATCTCCTATTTAAACGAGGCCAAACGCCGGCCAAGAATCGCACACCTCCGCCGCTCCCCTATCTCCTCCACCATTTTGTCCACTCTTACAATGGCTTACGAAGAGTAGTTATTCCGCATCCAAGCCGGCTGGGTAGCCCGCCGGATACGAGCTATGCAGCTCGCTGATCCACCTCCCTCCCCTCGCCCGACGGAGCCAGTTGCCGCCCCAAGCCGGCGCGCGGTTCAGCAACTCGCCGCTCCAGGCCAGCTCGACGAGGAGCGGCGCACGGGCGTCTTGCTGCCGTCCACGCCGCCGCCTCGTACCGCGTATCCCGTTTCTGTGGCCGAGACTCCCATGCCGGCGGCCGCGCCATGCAAGCAGCGACAGAAGCCGGGTGCGCGGAGAGCGACGAGTCGGTGGCCAGCGCCTCCGCGTCCGCCGCCATCATCGAGGAGAAGTAGAACACGGGAGGCCGCCGCCGCTTGGGTCCCATGAAGGCCACCGCGGAGGCGACGCCGGCGTACACAGCAGGTGTCTTGCCAGATCCTTTTGTTGCGAGGACCTTCGTCGACCCCGCATGGGCTCCACGGAAGAGGGGAATGTTAGGATGAACTCGAGCCGGTGCCGGCCATGGCGAAGTAGTGGCCGGTGATGAACTCGAACCGGTGCCGGCCACCATCATCTTCGGCACCAGCCAATGATATCAGTTGGGCAGTGGGGAAGCGAGCCGTCCTTTGCGCTGAAGCATATACCTCCGGGGCTCCCGGCAGTCCGGTGATCGTGCTGCCGGACATGAGGAACACAAATCGATCGGCGGGCGACCATTTAGGCCAGGTATTATATACCTGTGCTGTCCAGAACTAGCACCGCGTAGTTCATTTGAATGTAATGAAATCCGTCATGTTTGTATGAAAATCCGGTATTTTATATGATTTCCGTCGTTGTTTATATGAAATATCAGTTTGTCTACGTGTTTGCGTGAATTTCGTCCGGTTGGTTGAGTTGCTGTCATAATGTGTGCGGCTACGGTTGGATGGCGTAATTTGCGGGTCGCCGGTCGGTCTGCGGGCGGCTCGGGCGGCGTTGTGGGACAAAAAAACACAGCTCGTGCGAGCTCGTCTCCAACGTGCGCGCTGGAGGATGCATGACAGCATGAGCACCCGAGCCATTCCTCGTTCATCGGTGGCAAAGGCACCGGTGGACAAAAGGGTCGCCAATATTTTGGCTACCCCGGGCAAGATCCAAACAGCCCCTCCCAACAGATTCAAATCCCTCGTTCGCCGTGGAATTTTGCCATGTGTTGTTTTCATGGACTAGCAAGATGCCCGTGCATTGCACGGAACATCAAGATGCATTTTTTTACAAACTCCCGCATGCATGCAAGGGATAATTAATGTCCTCCTTTGCTAGTACCACGAGGCAAACACCATTAATATTGCATCGATTAGTGTTAGTGGCCTTGTATATCTGCAAATTGTAATTTTGATAGTGGCCCCTTGTATATAAAAATGGAGGGAGAAAGATGAGAGATAAGGTGAGGAGGAGTGGGGCGTGGTGGTGACTGGTGGTCGGACTGGGCGGAGGCATGGGGATGGACGGCGCATTATGTCTAGGTTTGTATCTCTCTCACACACACCCACGTAGGTGGGGGACGTGCACGAAGAGAAGAGGTGCACGCACGGCGCACGTACTCCCGTCTCTTTCCCAACCACACCCGCGCGGGTACACGGTGGAGCTCATTTCTGTACGAAAAAGGCAGCCCACGTGGTAATTTGGCACGTGTACTGGTTGTCCACTTGGTGGAGGGAGGATCGTCTACCACGGGTGAACAAACAAATTGCGACTTGACGCGTTATGTTAAATTAAAAAAAGAGGCAAACCATGTGGGGCCTACCTTAGAGGCAAGGCTCTATACACTGGAGTACTTTTGATGTGTCCCGTCAACTCGCAGAACGAGGAGAAGCTTGCTTAGTACGCCGTCTCCCCCGCCCACGGGCGCGGTGGCTCGCAGGATGAGGTGAAGCTTGCTTACGAGTAGTAGTAGTAGTAGTACTACTGTACGCCTTTACGCCCGCTCCCTCGCCCACGCGCGCGGTGGCTCGCAGCACGAGGAGAAAATTTTACTACTCCCTCCGTTTACTCCTCGTCCCTACTACGTACTTTGGTTAGTACTCCCTCCATTTACTTATACAAGGCCACTATAAAAAATACATTTTGCATCTATACAAGGCCACAAATAGTAATCGAGACAAAAGTTACTACTCCCTCCTTTCCAGTTTATGGCTCAATTTCAAAATCTCTCCAACCAAGGTAGACGGTGAGTGGTCGAATTAATTTCGTAGTTTGCACAAGTAATTAGTACGCTCGTTTTTCTCAAGAAGTTATGTTTACCGAGGCATTAATTAGAACGAATGCATGAATGACCACTAAATTTCCATGAACTTGTACATGCATTGGTTAGTTTCCTCTTGACACTGCTTGCGTCGGGTGATCTAACGCACCTCAAAATCCAACATGTAATGGTACTACTACTAGTATAGTAGAATTGAGACTTATCAAACGGAAAAACGAATGTTTTTAGATGAGCCCTATAAACCCTAGTGGGTACGTACTCCGTAAAAACAGATTTTTCCAAAACTAAGTCGCTCCCTTTCATGAATTCTGTAGTATACTCCTCCGTCGACGCTCCCTTTCATGAATTCTGTACTTCCTGTCGCCGACATGTGGGACATATAGCAACCGGGTCGACGTGTCAAGCACCAAATAACAGTGCAGAACAGCAGGGGGACGCACCCCACTCGTACCGGCCCAGTAGTAGTAATGAGCAATGAGACGTCAAATCACAATGCCGCACCTTCCCAGACGGACGAAGCAACCATTATTTCACACTTCGGTTCGCCATCATCTCAAACCACGTAGTATTGCTTCTGCCTCAAGAGGGACACGCGCATCGCCTTGGTACATCATGACACGTGGGACCGCATGACAGGCCATGCTCCCCCGCCGATCGCTCGGTAAAATCACCTCATTTTTACTATACTTCCTCCGTATCGGTTTACTACATGGCATGCACGTCGTTCTAGGTTGAGAATTTAACTGGCTATATATGTGATGAACAGTACTCTAGCCTTTTAAAAAATGTATACTTTTGTACAGTAGTACTATCGATGGATTGCGCCATGGAGCAAAAATTGAAATTAAAAAAAGGTGGTACATATAGAGAGCGCTCGTCGCCAAATTATGCATATAGTACTATTAAAAAAGCTAGTACGTGCTTAATTGGGGTGCTAAATTCTATTAAAGAAATACTAGTAGTATGTACATACTGAAGAGTTAAAGTAACAAGAAGAAACATAACATAGTTCTGCTGGGGGCTCAGCATAACACACCCCTCAAATTAAACTAAGCACACCTGAAATTAAACTATGCAACTAATCCGGTAGACACTGCATTAGAAGTTTAGAACCACCATGAGCAACGACACTGCCACCTTACTCGGAGTCCTCGTCCACGTCCTCGACTTCGTCCTTGTCCCTCTCCCTCTTGGCCGATACTTCTTTGCTTGAACCGCACACTTGGCTGTTGCTCTTCATCCAACCCTTGTAGATATTGAAGCAAAGGTAGCCATCCATTGCAGCCTAGTGGATGTGGTCTATATCTAGTACATTCCGCTGCCATGCATGACGACGAAACGTGTATGGAGGTTTCTCCAGTTTACCGTACGAAGGATGAACCATGGCTCCTGCCAGGGTCAGCATTGAAGGCTGACGAGAGGACACCAGCCGATTCTTCTGGAGGTCGAAGGGGTTGCCTACAACGAGACCTATCCGACGCAGGACATCCCTGTCGTTCTTAAAGTCTACAGTAACGAATTTCACTGTTTTGTCCTTGAGGAAGTTCTTAAAATCCTGGCACTCAACGTCGGCATGGCATATGTGGTAGACCAAGCAAACGTTATGTACGCAAACCTGGATCACGGCGGGCTTCTTCCTCTCTTCGTCCTTTAGATCCTTCTCTGGTCCCAGGACTGTGGTGTACTCAACATCTAGCCCAGCGACCCACTCATCATCTGAGTTTTCGAACATGCGTCTGAAGCGAGAAAGGCATCCTTTCACCGTCGCGGAAGAACGGGTGTAGATGACGTCGAACTCATCGCCGGTGATGGTTCTAACCTTGTACTCACCGCCGATCGTGGAGATTTGGGACGCCATGGATTTGGGAGGAGGGTTAGGATTAGTGGAACTGCCGTAATGTGAATGGACGGGACGACTAGGAGCGAACCGCCGTAGTATTGAAGGACGTGCGGGGACGAGTAGGAGCGAACTGCCAGCGTGCGAACGGCAGGGTAGTGGCTTTCCATTCTCCCATGATACGGGCTTCCGAGAGCCCTTGGATCTGAGATCGAACGGTTGCATGGCGTGATTCTAGACCTATGGGTGAATATCCTATCCTGGAGGGTTATTCTGCAAATTTTCAGCAACTTAGCATGCGACCGTTTGATCTCAGATCCAAGGGCTGCCAGCAGCCCGTATCATGGTCGCGCCTACCACGACCGTCGCGTCGCTCGCGCGGTCGCGCCCTTGGAGATTTAACACGGTGCGTTAGGCTATCTGATGTTGGCATGTCATACATAGTCATCACTTAGTCACTCATACTACAACAAGGTTGGCTATAAGTGTATTTTTTTACTCCTCTCTATCTCTTTCTTCGTAATGGAGGTGGTCAGGAATCGGGAGACTCACGCCGGTCGTAGCGCCGCAGTTAAAATGATAATGGCAAGTCAAATCACGGGGCCCCACCTGTCCAGCAGTAACTCGCTGTCAAATCACACAGCCCTACGTTTGCAGCAGCCTACTCCCTCGTCTTCTCGCGTCTCTGTCGAACCGACTAGGCGGAACTGCCCCGCCTACCGCGCAGGAAAAGCCCCGCCCTCGACTTTTAAATACAACTACATCCGCTTAAGAATCCAATGATATACTTTTTGTGACATAGTAACTCATATTTAGTTAGTCAAATGGATGACCTAGAACTACGTGCAGGCCCTATAAACCGAGACGCCTAAAAATAAAAAAACCAAGACGGAGAGGGTAGTTCAGCACGTATCTTTTTAGATCAATATAGTCGGGATTCACCAAGGAGCAAAACCAAGTGGTAGGCTGCTCCTGTCGTGTTGGCGTAGCAACTCAAGCAGGGTCAGTCCGCACACGAAATGGCGACACACTTAACAGGACCCCTTTGGCCGACATGTGGCTCATCCACCGTCTTGTTCCACGTGCGATGCACCAAATTACAGTTCGGAGCAGCGGTTGGAATTGGAGGCACCCCGGTCGTAGCGCCGCAGTAGTAGAAAATGAGCGATGAGGGGTCAAATCACAAAGCCCCACCTTTCCCGCATTAAGCTGGACGGACGAAGCAACCATCATTTCACTCTAGGGCGCAAGAGCATAAAGAAAAGAGAAAACAATGATGCGTGCGGCAGCTACCTAGGGCACCCTAGGGTAGGGGTCTCCACTACAGATCCTTTTTTTAAAGCGCCTCCACTACAAATCGGCTTCTCCCTCGTCCTCTTGAAGAAAACCGATGATGAGTGCGGCGGTAGGGTTTGTAGGAGTACTACGGCGTGCGGGGCCACGTCGTAGTAAACGGGTTCGAGTCGACGCCTTAAATATGTGTGGGCCGCTTGGTTTTACGGGAACGAGGCAGCATTTTGGGTTCGGGGACCAGTGGAGATATAGTACGTACAAAAAATTGTGGACGTAGGTTCGACCGAAAGGCAATGATGCATGGGCCCTGCATTTTGATATACCCGGGGCCGCGTGAAATTTGCTACTCTACTCAAAACTAGTAAGGTACACATGTATTGAACGCATGAGATTTCGAAACCAAATTATGAATAAATACACACTATAGCATGTAAAGCTTTGAGTCATATATGCATGATGTAGATGTTCGTTTAGTTCTTATAGTTCATCTCATTCAAAATCAATTAGTTTTATAAAAATGTTAAGATTCATGGGGTTGTGCATTGTAAATCATAAAGTAAAAAACAAATAATGGCAATTCATTTAGAAAAAATAATCAATTATGATACAGAAGATTCTAGAACAAAGGAGAAGTGCTTGTGTTTTGAGGTTTGTGCATTATGCTTAAGTTCAACCATGGAGTCTTCTAAATTGTACATGTGGCAGATCTGGTGGAATGTTGATGATATCCAACGGCCAGTAGTGCTCGGATTTGCCTATCTCTGCACTGTCGGGTTAGCTTCATCCAGCGACCATCTTTCAAAGTTATTGGCACACTATATAGTTCTTGTGCCATAGTTGCATGTTTTGGAAAAAAGCTACTAGTGGGTTGTACTATCTATTTAGGAATAGAAGATGTATACATGGAAGTTGTAGGGAAAGAGATGACATGGAGCATCTCAATTCCTATGAGTAGGGATTGGAAAAGAGATGTCATTTGGTTCACATCATAGGAACTTTTCTATTGAATCTAGAGATGACATGTATCTCAATTCCTATGAGGAGGGATTAGAAAAGAGATGTAATTTGGTTCATATCATAGGAACTTTTCTATTGAATATACGCTAATGTTTATTTTCCTTTGAAATTAAGGGAGTATAGGAATCCATTCATATGAACCAAGTGGCTCTAAAGCTATAGAAATGATATCATGTTTATTTCCTTTGAAATGTGGAGTATATGAATCTATTCCTATGAACCAATTGGCTCTAAAGGAAAAAATCCTATAAAAATCATATCATATAGAGTTCCTATGATATTCCTCGACACTAAAGGATGCTTGAAATTGCTGCGGGTGATACGATGGTCTTTCTTTGTAGACTCCTCACCCATCTTTATAGTTACCTCTCGAAGATGAATGAAATGATATATACATGGTATTCTACATGTGCAATTTGGTACACGAAAACTCGGTAAAAGTTTGCGAGGTTCGAATTTTCAATAAAGCTATATGCACTGCATTTCGGAACGGAGGGAGCATACGGCAGTTGCTAACACTCACGTGGAAGATTTGTGTGTAGGAGGAGTGGCTGTTCTGTTAAATGACATGGCAAAACTGACACTGTCGGATGCCGATCTAACGGTTCTTACGGCGTTCGTCAGGAAAAGGCTTGTGGCGAACGTTTGTCGGATAATGATTTACGGACACATGCATTGCATTGATACGTGCCCCCTCTCTCTCACGCACACGCACCCTCACGAGTCACGACTCTCCCGAGTCCTCTCGCAGACTCGCACGTCGCACCCACCGTCTATCTGCAGGTAGACGTCACGCACATATGTGCTCTTCACACCCTACCCTCAGAACTTCTAAAAAACAAAAGACGGCGCACACATTTTATTTTAGCTCACACGTCACACACTTATACTATTACTCTTGCGGCGAACGTTCTTTGGGCATAGTATATTGTACTCTCACGAAGAGAAGCGGTGCACGCACGCACTAGTTCTCTCACACCCACTCGCGGGTACACATAGGAGCCTATTTTTTTGAAGCTGGTACAACAAAATCACTCCAATATATATAAAAACAGGAGCCTTAGTGCTTGCTTTACTAGGGTTCCTCTCATTCACTCTCTCATGCTCTCCAGATCTAAGCAAGACATAGGTGGCTGCACTCTCTCTCAGCTCACGGCTGGTGACAAATCCGGCCGGACAACCTCGACCGGGGCAGGGGTGTAGGTGCATCGTTCACGCTGTCGTCGGCGGCGAGGGAGGAGACCAAAGGCTGCCCGCGCATCCCGATCGGCGGCCGTGTCGTTCTCTCCGAGAGAGCGTCGGCTCGGGAGGGCCCCCGACCCCTTCTTCCTCCCTGCGGTATTGTGGCCAAGATGTGGCCTTCGTACGACTTCTTTGCCACATGCCGACGACCCTCGAGTATATATTCCTTCGAAACCTGCCTTGCTCTACTACCCCAGCTCCCTTCGTGTGGATCCTTTTCTACTTCCGTCCGCTGTTCCAAAGCCACCTAGACTTCTACTATTATTAGAAGTAAAGCTAGTTCATACAGTCGACTCTAAGCGTTGGTTCAAACAGGGAAGAAAGTGGGAAAGCTGTAGCATGAATCTAGGACTTGGTTCTAAGAGGAAACGGGGGAAAGTAGTAACATATGTCACTGTTTAAATAACCGTATTTCGTATTTGCGCAAACAGGGATGTCTGTCTCCATATCGGTTCGGGATGCCTATCTCCGTATCGTTTCTATCCGCGCAATCAAAAGCACACACCTCAGTTTTAGTACAACTGCGCAAAATGAGATGGCTATCCCTCGTTGCCGTCGTCTAACCTCCCGTCCTCAAGGTATCCCTACATTGGTAGTAACTAAGGTAGAATGACCAACGCAATCTAAAAGAAGCTGATTCGTACGTTTTACTTCCTGATTGCAGTGCAGGGACGAGCGAAAACAACTGCATCCTAGTCCGGAATGCACTTTCTACCAGTTCATCCATGGACCGAGGACTAGCTGGCACGGCTGCACGGCGGTTTTTTGGACAGGTGCGCGGACAAGAGGCATTGTGGTCTGCTTATTTCTGCAAATAGCGGTGCTTAAATTTAGTGGAATGCACAAGCATTTCAGCTGGTCAGTACACTGCATGGTTCAGTTCAGCATTCCAGCTGAGACCACAATTATAATTGGTTATTCTGGAATGAGAGAACCTAACCCTGAATGGTGGCAACAAGAAAAAACCAGAGTGAACTCCAGGAAATTTAAGCCTGCCGGGAGGCCCTTTGCTCAGAGAAGCCTTGCTTGTTTTTTCCTGATTTGTAAACCTTCTCACAACTTTGTCTTTTGCTGTGAACTAGTATATGTTTGTTATGTTCTATGAATCATTGAGATGTATAAAATTGCTTAACTTATGCTTTTCAAGTTTTTTATGAAGACGAGTTTAATGTGAGTGTTCCACATGAGCGCTGGACTAGCGTGTGAACGTTTGGAATTTATTACATTGTGGCCTCAATTAACTGCATGAACCACTGTAACAAGATACATAGTTGCTTATATGTCAGACAACAAATTGTTGATTGTTAGCTGGTCGATAGCCTAGTGTTGAAGCGAGCTGAGCCAATGTGCCGTGTTTTGCACAACTGCTTACAAGTGGGGTAGCACCAACAGTGTTTACAAGTACTTATGTATACGTCGGCGCACGGTTCTCGAACGAGTGCTCTATTTCATCAAAACACACACTGCTCGTATGATAAACCGTGACAACTTATGTCTTACCATGCCATATTCATGAAAAAACTAGTGAGGACGCATCTGTTTCGGCAACAATTACGATGGTTCTCACATGATTCACGGGCACACAAAAGTAGCAGCAGTTCCCATAGACGGATTCAAACAGAGTACTAGCCCCAGAGGGGTCGATAACAGGCAAGGTTCGGATAATTAGACACAATCCAAACTACTATTAAACACTAGCTGGGGCAACTATTTCATGCCTCGATCTAATTTGGGCTGGACACAAGACGGACCTTGCCATGAACATCATCGAGGACGTCCCGCAGCAGCTCAATCCTGTGAACCTTCATGAAGACAACCTTGTGGCCTTGCCACTGATAAACTTGTTTGTGGAGGCATGCCACGTCATCTTCCTGCGTAAGCTTGACAAGAACAGTATGCCTCACAAACGAAGGAGTAGCTTTGAACTTCTTGTGCTTCAGTACACCCTGGACAACACGCCTGACAACAGTGAGGCTGGAATACAACTCTTCATTGGTATAACCGCAAATGGCTTCCAGGATCCAACAGCCTAAGAACTCTGTTTTCCCAGTGCGTATATTCAGGTCGTCCGCCTCATAGCGAGTGACATGTACAACCACACAATCCTTGTCTGCATCAGGGCTCTAATTGAAACAGAAACAAATTCTGAATTACTTTTCAGTATAAGAAACACAAGTTATTTAAACCACTATGTATAGCATGGCATCGAAGCTAATGAAATTTTGCATTATTAATCACCACATACTTCCTTTTCTAAAAAAATCACCACATACTTAGATGAAAAACCATAATCGAGATCGGCAAAGAAGGAAATCACCTTGGGTAGCTCAGCGGGGGGGGGGGGGGACACATCCCTCGAAGGGGGAAAACTGCTCCTGGAGTGCCACGGGGGCTGTAACCTCAAACGGGGCGTTGGCCATCTCAGTAGTGGCCGTGAGCGTATCTGGGGTCGGCTCGGTGGTTGCCTCCATCTTCTTGGAGCTCTCTGTCTCGTGGGGATCAGCCTCCCGCGTCTGCTCCAATATTGGCAGATCTTTGCCTGGTTCTTCTTGGTCCATCATGAATACTAGGAGACCACTGAAAGGAAAACACAATCGCAATGACAATGAAAAAAAAGAGAGAGGATCGGTTACTGCTTTGCAAAAGTTATTTTTTTTCTGAACGAAAATATACCAACATCACGGATCCGCTTACCTTCCCTTCGTTCAGAGAGAAGAACAGTGGCAGATGCGAGTGTTGCCTTTCTTGAAGACGGTGAGGGAGAAGTGGATTCAGCGAAGAGTGAAATGATGGTTGCTTCGTCCGTCAAACTTAGACTGCGGGGAGGTGGGGTTTTGTGATACAACGGCTCGTTACTGGCATGCTACGACCGGGGTGACTCTCCGCCTACATACTGCCTTCTAATTTGGTGGATGGCATTTGGGCCCGTGCGCTGCATGGCCCGCATGTCGGTGAACAAAAGTATAATGACATTCAGTAGAGGGAGACGTTTCAATGACCTAGGAGGAGCCAGAAGCGGTAGAGTTTCTCCACTGTACTAGTAGTAATTGTTTCTCTGGGCCCAAGACAAAACAACCCATCCACACTAGTAAATAGTAAAATCAATTCAAAAGCCCATATATTTACTGAATTGACGGATGTTCATTTTTTGTCGAAGAGAAAAAAAGGAGTTTCAGGTGGGCAAAAGAATTCTAAACGTGTCGGGCTTCTATTTACAACATATTGTGGTCATAATCCAGTAAATTTTACGACCCAGGATGTTCATTCTATGGACCTGACCGATCCATTTGACTGTGACTACCAAAAATAGTGTTGGAGTTAGATGTTGTTGCCCTTTTCAATCTGGTTTTTTTGTAAACCTGATGAAAAATTAACCCTCCTGCTTTTGTACAGTTTGTATGCTGGAGTTAGATGTTCCTGCCCTTTTCAACTCGGCTGTGGTTGTCATATTTTCTTTGAAACAAGGCAAATGGCTTGCCATTCATTTAATTTAGAGTGGAATATTGTAACAAATCCCAACCAAGGGAAATAGCATCACTCTCGCTGGCTGCTTGAGCTCACTATGCATTACAGAAGCCAAGTGATTAGCCCCCACCAGCACCCACAAACTTATTTTGAACTAGCACATCAAATGGGCTGTAAATTTTCATAGGAAAGGCTGCATGACCGTGACAGATTTGGATTCTAACATTTGGGACCCACGAGGAAATAGCCTATCCAAGGTGGTGTCGACTTACTAGCCAGTCAACAAATGATTCTGCCTACCAGCCGTTGGATTGACATCCAACATTTGTCGTGTATCTTCTATCTCTTGTCTTCTTCTTCCTCCAGCCGCCCAAACCAAACCACCCCGTCGGCTCCGTCTGCTCCCGCCTCCCATGGCTGGTTGCACCTCCGCCGCCATACCATACGTACCCTCCAACGTTGGCCTATCCCTCCCTCTATTCCCCCACACATCCTATTATTCTCCGGCAACGTCAACCCCAACACGCACCCGCGCCCGAACCAGTCAACCCTCGTACTCCCCTCCCCCTGCGACTGGACCGGTGCATCTTTAACGACTCATGTTCGTTCCGTCCGAGGCCTCGCCGTCGTCCTCCGCCTTGCGGCCTTGGTTCGCTCGCTTGTCAACATTGTCAACAACCGAGAGGAACAAGGAGATGACTATACGTGGAGAGGATGACATCAGGGACCCACCAGCGTCATGGCAGTACGCAAGCAAGTGCCTCTATAGTACAAGCCCAAAAATATGGTTCCTCATAATGGTTGGACATCTGGGGCTCACGCCATTGTCAACGTAGTCAATAAACGAGAGAATTACGCTACGAGCGGCTGACACCAGGGACCCAGCAAGTCGCGCATTTTTTTGAGGAACAAGAAGTTGTTATTTATACTAGTTTTAGCGATGGATCAAGGTAACAACGGGGCTGTGTGGGGGCTGTGGCCCATCTAGCCAGGGTTTTATTTATGTTTACCACATCATGAGCCCAGTTGTATTTTTTTCTTGCTGAAAATGGCTAGCCCAGTTCTATTTTTTAAAGAAATACCCAAACAAGGCCTACTTCCTTTATCGGCCCTGCTGGGCTGCAAATCTTTCAAGACGAGGAGAGTTTCATTTGGTTTGCCTAGAAATGGGCTGTACATTTTTAAAACACATGAAACCGGGAATTAGTTTCAATTTTTTTTCATTACAAGATCTTAAATTCCATTGACTTTTATGCGTGGACAATTATTTGGATTTTATATTTATATAAATTATTTTTCAAAATAGTTTGAATGTGAATCGATATTTCTGGATTAAAAACAGTTGACCCCACCGAAATATGGAAAATTTCGTATACTTTCTAACCATGGCCACAATATGGGGTGTAATGCTAACAAAAAGAAGATGGGCTCCAAAAAAATTCTTAAGAATTAGCAAATGGGCTATACATTATTAGAAATAATAGCAGATGGGCTGTATGCTGCTTTCCATAGATTTGAGGCTGACTTGTGAGCCTACTACAGGTTGACGCCTATGCTTTCATAAAAAAAGGTTGACGCACACGCAACACCCTGTCAACTTAGTCAACAAACGAGAGTAGTGACTGTTGGATGTCCATCCAACGTCCGTCATGCTTCTTCAATCTCTGCTCTTCATGCTCCAGCCGCTCAACCAAGCGCCGGTGGGACTGCCTGCTCCCTCCTCCCGCGGCCGGCTATGCTACCGCGCAGGCCTCATGGCCCCACCGTACTCCCATCGCTGGCCTAGCCATACCTCTACTCACCCACACATGCTGTTATTCTCCGGCGACGGCAGACAAACCAGTAAACCCTTGTACTCCTCTGCGTGGGAAACAACTGCTGAGTATTCCCTAGCTCCGTGTCGTTCCCTTCCTAGGCCTCGCTGTCGTCCATTGCCCTAGTGCTCTCGGCGCAGCCTGGTCAATGTGGTCTATGAATGACATCCATCGGAAGTGGACTGTACATGGAGAGGCTGACAGCTGGGTCCACGACTGCACACAAGGTAATGCCTCCTTATTACGTGCAAAATAATGATTCCTCCACCTGACAGCTAGGACCCATAGGAAGGGCCTCTGTATTTCGCGAAAAAAAGTTCCCCCCGCTGATAGGTCGGACCCACCAGCTATATCTTCACATGCAAGGAAGTGCCTCCTTATTACGCCCAAAAAACGAATACCCCCTGCTAGCTAGGACCCACCATATTGTTGGGCTGACTTGTGGGCCTACTAAGTTGATGGGGACTGAGGGCTTTGTCAACTTAGTCAATATTCCAGTGACCGTATGATGTCCATCCAACGGCCATAGTGCTTCTTCAACCTCTAGTCTGCTTGCTCCAGCCGCCCAAAGTAGCGCCGGTCGTGCCGCCTGCTCCTGCCTCCCGTGGCCGGCTGTGCTACCGCGGAGGCCTCACCGCCCCCATACTACTCCCACCACTGGCCAGGCCATCCCTCCACTCACCCACACCCCCTGTTATTCTGCGGCGATGGCAGCCTCACACCGCAGCCGAACCGGTGAACGATCGTACTCCTCTCCGCGTGGGCATCCACTACCGTGTCTTGCTCGGCTCCACGTTGTCCCCTTCCTAGGCCTCGCCGTCGTCCACCGCCGTGGTGCTCTCGGCGCGGCGTGGTCAATGTGGTCGACGACCGACTTCCATCGGAAGAGTACTGTACGTAGAGAGGCTGACAGCTGGGTCCACGGCAGCCGCAAGGAAGTGCCTCCTTATTACGCGGAAAATAATTATTCCTCCACCTGACAGCGGGGACCCACCGGACGGGCCACCAGTATTTTGCGAAAAAAATCGTTTCCCCCTGACTGCTGGGACCCACCGGATGGCCACCGTATTTTGTGAAAAAATGTTCCCCCCACTGTTAACTCGGACCCACCGGAAGTGCCTCCTTATTACTCAAAAAAAATGAATACTCCCCCGGCTAGCTGGGACCCACCTTGGTGGGAGGCTGACTTTTGGGCCTACTAAGTTTACGGGGACGAAGGGCTTTGTCAACTTAGTCAATATGAACGATTCTAGCTCCAGTGACCGTACAATGTCCATCCAACGGCCGTAGTGCTTCTTCAACCTCTGGTCTTCTTTCTCCAGCCGCCCAAAGCAGCGCCAGTCGTGCGGTATGCTCCTGCCTCCCGTGGCCGGCTGTGCTGCCGCAGTGGCCTCACCGCTAGCCAGGCCATGCAGCGACAACAGCCTCACACCGCAGCCGAACCAGTGAACCCTCGTACTCCTCTCTGCGCGGGCTTCCACTGCTGGGTCTTCCTCGGCTCCATGTCGTCACCTTCCTAGGCCTCGCCGTCATCCACCGCCGTGGTGCTCTCCGTGCGGCATGGTCAACGTGGTCAAGGAACAACTTCCATCGGAAGAGTACTGTACGTGGAGAGGCTGACAGCTGGGTCCACGGCCACAACCCAGTTTTTTTGTGATTTGCCAAGTAAGTCACTTTGTCAGGCCTGTTGGGCTGCAATCTTTCAAGATGAGCTGAGCTTTCATTCGGCTGGCCGAGAAAATGGCCCATCAGTAATGAGAAATGGGTTGTACATTTTTAAAACATATCAAACCGGCAATTAATTTCAAATATCTTTTTTTTTCATTTCAAGATTTTAAATTACATTAATTTTTATGCATAGAGAATTTGTTGGATTTTATATTGATATACATTTATTTTTAAAATCAGTTTGAATGTGAGTCGAAATTTCGGGATTAAAAATAGTTCAGACCGCACCGAATACGCAAAATTTCATATAATTTTTTAACCGTGGCCACAATATGGGCTGTAATGCTAACAAAAAGAATATGGGCTCCAAAAAAACCATAAGAATTAGCAAATGGGATGTAAGTTGTTGGAAATAATGGTAGATGGGCTGTATGCTGTTTTCCACAGATTTGAGGCTTTCCTAAAAAAAGGTTGACGCACAAGCACTGACTATTGGATGTCCATCCAACGGCTGTCGTGCTTCTACAATCTCTGCTCTTCCTGCTCCAGCCGCTCAAACAAGCGCCACGCAGGCCTCACCGCCCCATCGTACTCCCATCGCTGGCCTAGCCATCCCTCTACTCACCCACACCTGTTGTTATTCTCCGGCGACGGTAGATGAACCAGTAAACCCTCGTACAGTCATACTCCCCTCCGCGTGGGAAACAACTGTCGAGTCTTCCCTGCCTCCGTATCGTCCCCTTCCTAGGCCTCGCCGTCGTCCACCGCCGTGGTGCTCTCGGCGGGGCGTGGTCAATGTGGTCAACGACCGACTTCCATCGGAAGAGTACTGTGCGTGGAGACGCTGACAGCTGGGTCCACGGCCACAGCAAGGAAGTGCCTCCTTATTACGCGCAAAATAATTATTCCTCCACTTAACAGTAGGGACCCACTGGACGTGCCACCGTACTTCGCGAAAAAAACGTTTCCCCCCTGACTGCTGGGACCCATCAGCTACACCTTCGCACGCAAGGAAGTGCGTCCGAGCAAAAAAACAAAACAATTTGCCCCCTAACTACTGGGACCCACCAGCTACATCTTTGCATGCAAGGAAGTGCCTGACAGTCGGGACCCACCTGGTCGAAGCGTACGTAGCATTGTCATTCTGGTCGCGAACGTGTACGTACATATATACTGGTGGATGTAGAGGCGTGCATGTGTCGTAGTAGAGGCGCGCATGTAGCATGTACACGTACGTACATCGGCCAGGGTGCAAGAAAGAAAATACGGCCACGTATGTGTACATACGGGCGGGGTCTCGAACGCCTACTCACGCATACGTACGGCCAGGGCTTGTTGACATGGTTGGGTCGGAATGGAGAAACAGCGTCGTCGTCGTGTTCATGGGGAGGCAACGGAATGCGTCGTGTTCATGGGAAGGTAACGGAATGCGTCGTGTTCATCGAGAGGCAACGGAACGCGTGGGAGCCAACCGGCTGGGTCAGAACGGAATGCGTGGTCGTGTTGATCGGGAGGGCTTGGACGGAACAGGCGATGGAAGCGAGGCCTGGCATACCGCAGAACGGAGGAAACGGCCTTGTGTTCGACCGGCCACGTTCGAAACGGGATCCTGTTCATCGGGAGGGGTCTGGCGTACCGCAAAACGGACAAAACGGACCTCCTATGGTCGAAACGGGGGTCCTGTTGATCGGGAGGGGTATGGCATACCGTAAGACAGACTAAGCGAACTTGTGTTGGAGCGCTACGGTCGAAACGGGGGTCCTGTTCATCGGGAGGGGTGTGGCGTACCACAAAACGGGACTCCACGGGATACTGTTCATCTCCACCGTCGACCACCTCCAGCCTCCGCGGGCTACCATTGACCTCCTCCAGCCTCCACGGGCTCCTGTTCACCCAGCCTCCACCGCGCGCTACTCCACCGGCTACTGTTCATCCACCCCTCCATGGGCACCCCTCCATCATCTACTATTCATCCAGCCCTCCACACCATGGGATCCTGTTCACCACCCCTCCACGGGCACCCCTCCATCGTCTACTGTTCATCCAGCCCTCCACCACACCACGGGGTCCTGTTCATCTAGAGGCAACGCCACCGCTCACTATTGATCCAACCCCCCCCCCACGACGCTCACTGTTCATCCAATCGATTGGCTTCAGTTGGCAGCAGTAGCGAAGGAATCGCTCGATCGGGTTCAGTTAACAGCCATCGATCGATCGCTCGGGTTCAGTAACGCATAGCCTACAGTGCAATCGCTCGGGTTCAGTAAGAGCCCAACGCCTCGCTGGGGTTCAATTAGAGCCAACGACTCGCACACACGCGCATATGTGTATGAGAGAAACACATGTTGCTTGGCCCACGACCTCCCACCATAACCGGGAACTCCCCGAAATTTTCCTCCCCCTCGCTTCTACCACGATTTTTTCCGTCATGGACAGCCCGAATAATGTCATGCAGTTGCGTCTCCGGCCTGACCAGGACGAAAAGCCCATTTTCTGTCATGATTTTTTGTCATAGAAGTAGGAGCCCACCACATCTATGAAGATACCGGGTTTTGTCACAATTATCATCATAGAAGTGTCATATGTTTGACATAATTTTTTTCGTTCGGCCCAAAATGTCACGGATGTGTCTTTTTTTGTAGTGATTAGCCTCTGCTTGTTTTATTTTGTGTTTTAAGTCATCAATACTTGCTGGACACACCTATTTGAGAGAGCCAAAATTATCTCATGACTTGTTAGAATTGCTCTCTATGCTTCACTTAAAATTTTATGAGCAATGGACTTGCTCTAGTGCTTCGCTGTCAGGACCCCGATTCCAAGTCACATCGATCTAGCTGGTAACACCTCATATCACTTTGCGACCTCACGCTCGGTATTCCCACGTGTGTCGCCTTACCATGGCCCGGGACCGTTTGCGCCTTTTGGCTCACGTATATGATAGTGTCGCTAGCATCCATATGACAGAGAACTCGTACCGACATGACTAGTCATGAATCCAAAGTGGCACTAACTTACGGGGACAGGCATACATGAATCAACATCGAGCATGTCGGTCAGCAGAGTGTGAATCCAGGCTGTAGCACTGGGCTAACAGGACTCCGGTGAACCGGGCTGTAGCAGGCTAGGCAGGACTCCGGATGTCACCGCATGACATTTCCCCGAAGGGACAGACACAGGAACAAAGTGAAACACATGCTGGCCAGTCAAGTGTCTTGAGCAGTAGTGCTGGGCTAGCAGGACTCCGGTGAACCGGGCTGTAGCGGACTACTATGGCTCATGGAAGCACGAGACTACATTTCCCCGTAAGAGAGCCTACCAAGGATAAACCACTAGTTTGTCGGATCCCACACATACCAAGCATTTCAATCATACACACAATATGCTCGATATGTGCAAATACAACATGGCATCACAACATAACTCTACGACTCAAAGTATTTATTCATTAGGCTCCGACGAGCGAGATATTACAAACATGGGTGTCATGACCCAACATTCAAAGCATACAAGTCAAACACATGCGGAAGCTTAACATGTCTGAGTACAGACATCTACAAATGAAAAAGGCTAAGAAGCCTGACTATCTACCAGATCCTGCCGAGGGCACAAGATCGTAGCTGAGGTAGCAAGCTAAACGTCGAAGCCCACACGGAACTACTAGCGAGACTGACGTCTCTCTGCAAAACATAAATTAAGAAAATGTGAGTACAAATGTACTCAGCAAGACTTACATCATAACTAACTACATATGCATCGGTATCAACAAAGGGGGTGGTGGAGTTTAACTGCAGCAAGCCAGCTTTGACTCAGTGGCTAACCTGAACTATGACTGCAAGCAACTCTTTGAGGTGGCGCACACGAGTCCACATATTCACCATATCAATACACCACTATGGATCCGCTCCCGTCTCCCTACGAGAAGGCCACCCATAGCACTCACGCTTATCTTGCGAGTTTTAGAGTATCCACTTTCACTTGTCTATGAACTATGCAAGGGGTCCAAGTTTCCAAATCCGAGGAATCCGGCTATTTGAATAGATGATGATAACCCTGCAGGGGTGTACTTGTTCACACACGCTCTCGCCACTTATCGCCCTATACACGTCATGTACCTCGGCAACCTTCAAGCGGAAGCCGGGCGAGGGAGTCGGCCACGACCTGACTAACAAACAAGTCTCCAGTCCAGGTTTATCGCCTATTCGGGTTCCATCCGCAAGGAGATCCGGCCGGGGTGTCACTCATGGCCCCAAATGATGTGTGCAGGGTTCCCAAGCCCACCTGTACCGAGTGTCACTTGGTAGACTACTAACACTACCTACAAATACCAGAAACTAGTTGCAACTCCTGGACAGAGATCGAGTTGATTAATAAGCCGAGAGGGGCCGAGTTACCGGAACCCAATGTGTGGTAGTAACTGTTCATGGATCGCAAACACAGAACTCAGTTCCTGAGGATGGCTGCAATGAGACAACCCACCATGTACTCCTACATGGCCTCTCACCGCTACCTTTGCCAAATCGTGTTCACAAACTTAGCTCTCAACGGTAGGACATGTTCACCATGTTCCAATTCATTCCCGTTGAATCAGGCGGACTCAACTCTAAGCAGTAGCAGGCATGACAACAAGCAGGAATGAGTAGGCACATCAGGGCTCAAACAATTCCTACTCATGCTAGTGGATTTCATCTATTTACTATGGTAATGACTGGTCATGCAGTGGAAAGGGGTTTAGCTACCGCAGCATGTAGCAGTTCAAACGGTGTTGTCCTAATGCAGTAAAAGAGAGCAGGAGCGAGAGAGTGGGATTGTATCAGAATGAACAAGGGGGTTTTGCTTGCCTGGCACTTCTGAAGATAACATTGAGTCTTCATCAGTGTCAACGATCACAGCATCGTAGCAGCGTCTACCGAGAGGGGACAATTACCGGCAAACAAGGAAGAACACAATCAATGCGATGCAACAATATGATGCATGATCATGATATGGCAATATGCTGTTGATTGAGCTAATGCAACTAGCAACAAGTTAAATGGAGTTGGTTTGAACACTAGGTTCAAATTCAAATTCAAACTATGAATTCAAATAGGGCCGTGACATTCACTTATATCTTTTTTAGCATGGTGTGCTTTAGTATTTTTGAATAAATGCTCTCTTGCTTCACTTAGATTTAGTTGAGAGTTAGTAAAATTTTCAAGAAATTTTCTCTGGCTTCACTTAAATTAATTTGAGAGAAACAAAAATTTATTATGCTCATGATCTTCACTTTTATTTATTGGAGCTTGTCAAAAGAAACACATGAAAATTAGTCCCAAAGTGATAGATATCAAAGAAGGATATAATAAAAACTTTCATGAAGATCATTGGAGAAAATAAACTTGATTCTTAGTAATAGTTTTGAGATATGATGATGTGATATGTGAGTTATGTTGCTGAGTAATTATGGTTTAGTAAGAATATTGGTGTTAAGGTTTGTGATTCCCTATGCATGTATGAAAGTCAATAGTCATACAATGAAATTACACCCTACTTGCGGTGCATTATTTGGTATTATTTATGCTTAATGCGTGCTTATGAGATTATGTGTTTCTTGGTTGGTCACTTCTCAATCTTTTGCTAGCCTTCATTTTGCACTAAGTATGATCTCTACTTGTGCATCCAAAATTCTTAAACTAGTTTTGCCACATGAGACCACTATATCTACCTATATGCGGTATTCTTTTGACGTTCTAAGAAAATTTGCGTTTGCCATCTCTAATTTTCAAAATAAACTTCTCTTTTGGGTGTTTGTTTTGCTCGCGGAGCGGTGAGGGGTGGCTAATATTTTCCATGCTGGATGTGTTATTCTCAAGATGAGTGTTTATTTAGTTGTCATTGCACGAGAGTAACACAAAGATATTAGGGTTGCCCGGTCCCGAAATGCAAAAAAATTGAATTTACTTTATGTTGTCAAATAATAAATTCCTTGGAAAGTGTTGGTATGAAGGGCACCCGTGGATACGATTAGCCATGGAAAGTGAAAGTATGGTGGAAAAAGGAATACACTTTATTTTCTGTTTGGGAACTGCCTATGGCATATCTAGCATGGAAAGTGTTGGGAACTCTAAGTCGTTTTCGTTGGTGGGTTGGATACACCTCCCAAAAATGTTTTTATCTCTATTTTTTCGCTTTGAGCTCTAGCACCTCTGCAAATCCCTACTTCGCTCTGCGAAGGGCCTTTCTTTTACTTTATGCAATTTTTATTTTGAGTCTCCATATTCTCTTATAAAAGCACCAACTAGGAGGTAATATGATCGTACTTAAGTACTGGGTGTAGCCAATATTCGAGCGTGCTTCATGAATGGATCAATGTTTGAGCATGATGGGCTAGGGATAACTTATTTTAGCATTTATATTTTGAAAGACATGGTAGCACTACTAGGAAAAGGCCTACTAATGGCGCACCAGTTTTGCCTACTAATGGCGCACTACTGGTGCGCCATTAGTAGCACGCCACTAGTATTTTTTACTAATGGCACACCAGTAGTGCGCCATTAGTATGCCTAGAGGTGCGCCATTACTATCTGACTTAGTAATGGCGCACCACATAGAAGTGCGCCATTAGTAATAAAAAAATTCAAAATTTTTTCATTTTTTTTAAAATTCAATTTTTTTCAATTTTTTAAAAAGTAAAAAAAATCATTTTTTTAAATTCAAATTTATTTATTTATTTTCTTAATCTCGGGTCACTATGGCTTAATGTCGAGTCAATATGCTTAATCTCAGATCAAATCGCACTCTGTGGTCAAACTTCCCGAAAGGTCACCCATCCTCACACTACTCCAGCCCAAGCACACTTAACTTCATAGTTCTATCCAATCCCAGCACCACCTCACTTCACAGGCACTTGTTGATATATCTATCATATCAATCCTATTAATCCTTGCTGATGTCTAGGACTTTGTTCATGTTCATGAGTATGATGAAATTTTGAAAAAATATTTCAAACTTCCCGATCATATTACGTATCATATTTTCAAAAATAATTCAATTTTTTTCACACCAATTTTTTTACTAGTGGCGCACCTAGCATACGGTGCGCCACTAGTAAGTTTGAAACTCTTTGATTTTTTTTGCCTCCGGATCTTAAAGGCCCAGTAACTTTTTTTCTGTTAGGTTTTTGGGGATTTTGAAAATGTTTAACGAGGTTCCCCCCATTAAATTCGGATGTAACTTTTCGAGTAGATGATTTTTCATATAAAAAACTTTTTCATCCAAGTTCGTACGCAAAAGTTATGCCCATTTTTACAAATTCTCGAGAGATTTTGCAAAAAAGTCGAAAATTCATGTTTGTAAATTTTGCTAACAACTAGACCACATATCACATGGGAATATTATTTTATTTTATTTTATTTTTGACATTTCTATCATTTTCTCTTATTTTTTTTTGAAACTTAAAAGGCGGTCCACAGGGGGGGGAGGGGGGTGCATCCGGGCGAATGTTTGGGCCAAGTTACTAATGGCGCACCGTGGGAGTGGTGCGCCATTACTAGTTCAACTAGTAATGGCGCACCACCCCCACGGTGCACCATTAGGATCTCTGGCTACTGTGAACAAAGTGATATCCACTCCCCTAATCTCACTGTATATGAGTCACTGCAGTTTTCTGCGTGGCTTCGCTTGCCTTCAAAAGTTAAATCGTGCCAAAGAGATGTATGTATGATTGTTAACACCATTAGAAGTTTAATCTATAACATGATATCTCATAATACATGCCATTAAATTTGTTTCAGATGTTTATAGATGAAGTCATGGATCTAGTTGAGTTAACAGGACTGAAGAATACCATGGTGGGTCTGGCAGGAGCAACTGGCCTGTCGGCTGAGCAACGAAAAAGGCTAACAATAGCTGTGGAGCTTGTTTCTAGCCCTTCCATTATATTTATGGATGAGCCGACCACTGGCTTGGATGCCCGTGCTGCGGCAATTGTCATGAGGACAGTGAGAAAGACAGTAGACACTGGACGAACTATTGTTTGTACAATTCATCAGCCAAGCATTGAGATATTTGAATCTTTTGATGAGGTATGAATAAGTCATATTATTAAATGTCTGAAAAATATTCCAACAAAATACAAGCAAGAAATGAATAGTTAGGGGGTTTGAAGATCAATGACTAGAAAGAGCATCAAACTAATAGTACACATAACCAAAAACTTTCATTTTTTGAAAAATGAAAGAAACAACAATAAATAAAAATAAAACTACCCTATCAATTACAAGGAATGAAACCCACCATGTTTTTGTGCCAAAGTGAAATATTTGATGTAATTGGCCCTCACATTTCCTTTTCTATATGCGTTAATAGTAGCATAGAAGTACTTGCTAATGAAAAACAAGTGTCCTTTTGCATGTATTTTTAAACATAAGCTTCAATAAGATTATTAGTAAGTAATAGTTATTTACTTCCTTAACTCAATTAAATATGATAAATTGCAGCTTCTACTCATGAAAAGAGGTGGTCAAATCATATATAGTGGTTCACTAGGTCGACTTTCTAGCAACATGATAAAATATTTTGAGGTAAGATTGGCCAATTTTGATTGTTCATTCTCGATGGAGAGCAAAACTATTAAAAAAATTCTTTACACAGGATATCCCCTGTGTTCCTAGAATAAAAGATGGACAAAACCCAGCATCATGGATGTTGGATGTCAGTTCACACACAACGGAATACGAGATTGGAGTGGACTATGCTGAAATTTATCGGAGCTCCTCCCTATATAGGTACACATGATGTAATCATAATGCTACATCCATTGGGATGTAAGTTGAATTGAATAATAAAAAGTATAATATGATTAATATTTACCTTTCAGGAAGAACAAACTTCTTATTGAAGAGCTTGGAAAACCAGCGCCAAACACAGAAGATCTACATTTCCCTCCAAGATATTGGCTAAACTTTAGGGCACAATGCATCGCTTGCCTATGGAAACAAAGATGTGCATATTGGAAAAATCTAGAGCATAATGTTGTTCGATTCCTAAACACATTTGTTCTATCAATTATGTTTGGAATTGTATTTTGGTAGACTGGATCAACCATGTAAGTAGGAATGAAAAAACCTAAGGAATTTCTTTCATGAAAAATATATCACACCTCTACTATGTCATAACTTTCTTTACCTATGGAACAGTAAACAACAACAAGATATATTCAACATACTAGGGCTGATATACGGATCAGCATTGTTTCTTGGCTTCAACAACTGTTGTATCTTACAACCGGTTGTGGCAACAGAGAGGATTGTTCTCTACCGAGAAAAGGCAGCAGGCACATACGCTACATTGGCCTATGCCATAGCTCAGGTAATAATACTTTACGCGTCCACTCTAAAATTAAGTTAAGAATCTAAAGCTACAATGCTTGGCAATATTTTTTTCAACTAGGATGTTAAAATTCTATCTGCGGGTGGCAATTGAATTGCCTTACATGCTTGTCCAAATTCGGATGTAACTTTTCAAGTAGATGATTTTTCATATAAAAAACTTTTTCATCCGAGTTCGTACGCAAAAGTTATGCCCATTTTTACAAATTCTCGAGAGATTTTGCAAAAAAGTCGAAAATTCATGTTTGTAAATTTTGCTAACAACTAGACCACATATCACATGGGAATCTTATTTTCTTTTATTTTTTTGACATTTCTATCATTTTCTTTTATTTATTTTTTGAAACTGAAAAGGCGGTCCACGGGGGGAGGGGGGGGGAGGTGGGGTGCATTCAGGCGAATGTTTGGGCCAAGTTACTAATGGCGCACCGTGGGAGTGGTGCGCCATTACTAGTTGAACTAGTAATGGCGCACCACCCCCACGGTGCGCCATTAGTAGTTTTGAAGGGAGTGGTGCGCCATTACTAGTTCAACTAGTAATGGCGCACCACCCCCACAGTGCACCATTAGTAGTTTTGAAAATATTAAAAAAAATTACTAATGGCGCACCGTGGGACTGGTGCGCCATTACTAGTTCAACTAGTAATGGCGCACCACTCCCACGGTGCGCCATTAGTAGTTTTGAAAAAAAATTAAATTTTTTTTTACTAAATTTTTACTAATGGCGAACCATGGGAGTGGTGCGCCATTACTAGTTCAACTAGTAATGGCGCACCACTCCCACGGTGCGCCATTAGTAGTTTTGAAAAAATTAAATAAAATTGTTACTAATGGCGCACCGTGGATGTGGTGCGCCATTAGTATTTGTAAACTAATGGCGCACCAACACATGGTGCGCCATTAGTATATACTAATGGCGCACCACATGTCTGGTGCGCCATTAGTGTCATTTCCATCTATAGCCCTTTTCCTAGTAGTGTAGCTTGTTGATATACTTGAGTATCTAAATTATCATGTCAAAACTAGACTATTGCTTTGAACAACTAAAAATCCAAATGTCCATGCTATAAATAAAAGAATATGATATGACATGATATGCGGCATTCCACATCAAATTTTTTGTTTTTATCACTTACCTACTCGAGGACGAGTAGGAGTTAAGCTTGGGGATGTTGATACGTCTCCAACGTATCTATAATTTTCAATTGTTCCATGCTATTATATTATCAATCTAGGATGTTTTATAATCATTTTATATCATTTTTTGGTACTAACCTATTGACATAGTGCCAAGCGCCAGTTCATGTTTTTTCCGTGTTTTTTTCATCACAGAAAATCAATATCTGACAGAGTTCACATGCCACGAAACATTACGGAGAATTTTTATGGCCCAGAAGGAACACAACGGGCCCTGGCTGCACCTGGGGGTGCCCTGAGGGGGGCACAACCCACCAGGGCGCGCCAGGAAGCCCAAGCGCGCCCTGGTGGTTTGTGCCCACCTCAGGTGCCCCCCGGACCTCCTCTTTTCTCTATAAATAGCCCAAAAATCCCAGAACCCTAGAGGATTCAACGAAATATTCATCCAGCCGCCGCAGAGTCCAGAACCACAAGATCCAATCTAGAGACCATCTCGGATGGGGTTCACCACCTCCATTGGTGTATCTCCGATGATGTGTGAATAGTTCTTTGTAGACCTTCGGTTCCGTAGTTAGTAGCTAGATGGCTTCATCTCTCTCTCTTGATTCTCAATACAATGGTCTCTTGGAGATACATATGATGTAACTGTTTTTGCGGTGTGTTTGTTGGGATCTGATGAACTTTGAGTTTATGATCAATTATATCTTTTTATATCCATGAAAGTTATTTGAGTTTCTTTGATCGCTTATATGCATGATTGCTTCTAGCCTCGTATTTCTTCTCCGATAGTTGGGTTTTGTTTGGAAAACATGATCTATTTATCTTGCAATGGGAAGAGGTGCTTTGTAGTGGGTTCGATCTTACGGTGCTTGATCCCAGTGAAAGAAAGGGAAACGACATGTATGTATTGTAGCTACTAAGTATAAAACAATGGGGTCTATATCTACATAGATAGATCTTGTCTACATCAGGTCATCGTTCTTATTGCATTACTCCATTTCTGCATGAACTTAATATACTAGATGCATGGTGGATAGCGGTCAATGTGTGGAGTAATAGTAGTAGATGCAGGCAGGAGTCGGTCTACTAATCTTGGACGTGATGACTATATGATGATCATTGCCTGGTTATCATAATAATTATTTGAAGTTCTATCAATTGCCCAATAGTAATTTGTTTAACTGCCATTTTCTATTTTTCTCGAGAGAAGCCACTAGTGAAACCTACGGCCCCCGGGTCTTCTTTCTCACATATTTGCCTTTGCGATCTACTTTTCTCTTGCATTTATTTTCAGATCTATTCAACCAAAAATACCTTGCTGCAATTTTTATTTATTTATTTTATTTAGCATTCAATCTATCAATTTACTACAAATATATCTCACGTCTGTTTGCCACTTGAGGCGTCGTACCCCGAAAGGGATTGACAGCCTCTTTAACACGTCGGGTTGCGAGGATTTGTTATTTGTGTGCAGGGGCTGTTTACATTGTGTTGCTTGGCTCTCCTACTAGTTCAATAACCTTGGTTTCGTATATGAGGGAAATATCTACTGCCGCTATGTTGCATCATCCCTTCCTCTTTGGGGAAACACCGACGTAGCTTCAAGCGACACCATAGTGTTGATTACATCTTGTAGTTGATTACTATATGGTTTATTTGGTGGAAGATTATATGTTCAGATTGAATATTCTATTTAATACCCCTCTGATCTTGAGCATGATTATCATTTGTGAGTAGTTACTTTTGTTCTTGAGGTCATGGGAGAAATCATGTTGCAAGTAATCATGTGAACTTGATATGTGTTTGATATTTTGATAGTATGTATGTTGTGATTGCCTTAGTGGTGTCATGTGAACGCCAACTACATGACACTTCACCATATTTGGGACTAAGGGAACGCATTGTGGAGTAGTAATTAGATGATGGATTTCTAGAGTGACAGAAACTTAAACCCAAGTTTATGCGCTATTCCATAATGGACCGATTGGATCCAAAAGTTTAATGTTATGGTTAGAATTTATTATTAATACTTTTTTCGTAGTTGTGTATGCTTGCCGAAGGGTTAATCATAAGTAGGAGGTTTGTTCAAGTAAGAATAGCACCTAAGCACCGGTCCGCCCACATATCAAATTATCAAAGTAGCAAACACAAATTGAACCAACATGGTGAAAGTGACTAGATGAAATTCCCGTGTACCCTCAATAACGCTTTGCTTATCATAAGAGACCATTTTGGCCTGTCCTTTGCCTCAAAAGGATTGGGATACCTTGCTGCACTTTTGTTACTACTGTTGGGGAACGTACCAGAATTTTAAAATTTTCTACGCATCACCAAGATCAATCTATGGAGTCATCTATCAACGAGGGAAAGAGGAGTGCATCTACATACCCTTGTAGATCACGAGCAGAAGCGTTCAAGAGAACGGGGTTGATGGAGTCGTACTCAATGTGATTCAAATCACTGATGACCAAGTGCCGAACGGACAGCACCTCCGCGCTCAACACACATACGGTTGGGAAGACGTTTCGTCCAACTTGATCCAGCAAGGGGGAAGGAGAGGTTGATGAAGATCCAGCAGCACGACGGCATGGTGGTGGAAGCAACGGTGATCTTGGTAGGGCTTCACCAAGCGCTGGGAGACGGAGGAGTGTCACGGGAGGGAGAGGGAGAGGCCAGGGGCTTTGGTGCGCAGACCTCCCTCCCCCCCACTATATATAGGGTGCCTAGGGGGGCGGCGGCCAAAGGGGTGCCTTGCCCCCCAAGGCAAGGGTGGCGCCCCCCACCGCTAAGGTTTCCAACCCTAGGCCTAGGGGGAGGCCCAAGGGGGGCGCACCAGCCCAGTAGGGGCTGGTTCCCCTCCCACTTCAGCCCATGGGGCCCTTCGGGATAGGTGGCCCCACCCGGTGGACCCCCGGGACCCTTCCGGTGGTCCCGGTACAATACCGGTGACCCCCGAAACCTTCCCGATGGACGAAACTGGACTTCCTATATATGAATCTTTACCTCCGGACCATTCCAGAACTCCTCGTGACGTCCGGGATCTCATCCGGGACTCCGAACAACTTTCAGGTTACCGTGTGCTAATATCTCTACAACCCTAGCGTCACTGAACCTTAAGTGTGTAGACCCTACGGGTTCGGGAGACATGCAGACATGACCGAGAAGACTCTCCGGTCAATAACCAACAGCGGGATCTAGATACCCATGTTGGCTCGCACATGCTCCACGATGATCTCATCGGATGAACCACGATGTTGAGGATTCAATCAATCCGTATACAATTCCCTTTGTCAATCGGTACGCTACTTGCCCGAGACTCGATCGTCGGTATCCCAATACCTTGTTCAGTCTTCTTACCGGCAAGTCACTTTACTCATACCGTAATGCATGATCCCGTGATCAGACACTTGATCACATTGAGCTCATTATGATGATGCATTACCGAGTGGGCCCAAAGATACCTCTCTGTCATACGGAGTGACAAATCCCAGTCTCGATTCGTGCCAACCCAACAGACACATTCGAAGATACCTGTAATGTACCTTTATAGTCACCCAGTTACGTTGTGACGTTTGGCACACCCAAGGTACTCCTACAGTATCCGGGAGTTGCACAATCTCATGGTCTAAGGAAATGATACTTGACATTCAGAAAAGCTACAGCAAACGAACTACTCGATCTTTGAGCTAAGCTTAGGATTGGGTCTTGTACATCACATCATTCTCCTAATGATGTGATCCTGTTATCAATGACATCTAATGTCCATAGTCAGGAAACCATGACTATCCTTTGATCAACGAGCCAGTCAGCTAGAGGCTCACTAGGGACGTGTTGTGTTCTATGTATTCACACATGTATTATGATTTCCAGATAACACAATTATAGCATGAAAAATAGACAATTATCATGAACAAAGAAATATAATAATAACCATTTTATTATTGCCTCTAGGGCATATTTCCAACAGTCTCCCACTTGCACTAGAGTCAATATTCTAGTTACATTGTGATGAATCGAACACCCATGCAGTTCTGGTGTTGATCATGTTTTTCTCTAGGGAGAGATTTAGTCAACGGATCTGCTACATTCAGGTCCGTATGTACTTTACAAATCTCTATGTCTCCATTTTGAACACTTTGACGAATGGAGTTGAAGCGACGCTTGATATGCCTGGTCTTCCTGTGAAACCTGGGCTCCTTGGCAAGGGCAATAGCTCCAGTGTTGTCACAGAAGAGAGTCATCGGGCCCAACGCATTGGGTATGACTCCTAGGTCGGTATTGACCTCCTTCACCCAGACTGCTTCTTGTGCTGCCTCCGAGGCTACCATGTACTCCGCTTCACATGTAGATCCCGCCACAACGCTTTGCTTGCAACTGCACCAGCTTACTGCCCCACCATTCAAAACATACACGTATCCGGTTTGTGACTTAGAGTCATCCAGATCTGTGTCGAAGCTAGCATCGACGTAACCCTTTACGACGAGCTCTTCGTCACCTCCATAAACGAGAAACATTTCCTTAGTCCTTTTCAGGTACTTCAGGATATTCTTGACCGCTGTCCAATGTTCCATGCCGAGATTACTTTGTTACCTTCCTACGAAACTTACAGCAAGGTTTACATTAGGTCTGGTACACAGCATAGCATACATGATAGACCCTATGGCCGAGGCATAGGGGACGACACTCATCTTTTCTCTATCTTCTGCCGTAGTCGGGCATTGAGCCGTGCTCAATCTCATACCTTGCAATACAGGCAAGAACCCCTTCTTTGATTGATCCATTTTGAACTTCTTCAATATCTTGTCAAGGTACGTGCTCTGTGAAAGACCAATGAGGCGTCTCGATCTATCTCTATAGATCTTGATGCCTAATATATAAGCAGCTTCTCCAAGGTCCTTCATTGAAAAACACTTGTTCAAGTAGGCCTTTATGCTTTCCAAGAATTCTATATCATTTCCCATCAACAGTATGTCATCCACATACAATATGAGAAATGCTACAGAACTCCCACTCACTTTCTTGTAAATGCAGGCTTCTCCATAAGTCTGCATAAACCCAAACGCTTTGATCATCTCATCAAAAAGAATGTTCCAACTCCGAGATGCTTGCACCAGCCCATAAATCGAGCGTTGGAGCTTGCACACCTTGTCAGCATTCTTAGGATCGACAAAACCTTCTGTCTGCATCATATACAATTCTTCCTTAAGGAAACCATTAAGGAATGCCGTTTTGACGTCCATTTGCCATATCTCATTATCATAGAATGCGGCAATTGCTAACATGATTCGGATGGACTTCAGCTTCGCTACGGGTGAGAAAGTCTCATCGTAGTCAACCCCTTGAACTTGTCGATAACCCTTAGCGACAAGCCGAGCTTTATAGATGGTCACATTACCATCCGCGTCTGTCTTCTTCTTAAAGATCCATTTATTTTCTATGGCTCGCCAATCAATGGGCAAGTCAGTCAAAGTCCATACTTTGTTTTTATACATGGATCCTATCTCGGATTTCATGGCTTCCAGCCATTTGTCGGAATCCGGGCCCGCCATCGCTTCTTCATAGTTCGAAGGTTCACCATTGTCTAACAACATGATGTCCAAGACAGGGTTGCCGTAGCACTCTAGTGCGGAACGTGTCCTTGTGGACCTACGAAGTTCAGTAGCAACTTGATCTGAAGTTTCATGATCATCATCAACTTCCTCTCTAGTCAGTGCAGGCACCTCAGGAACATTTTCTTGAGCTGCGCCACTTACCGGTTCAAGAGGTAATACTTCATCAAGTTCTACCTTCCTCCCACTTATTTCTTTTGAGAGAAACTCTTTCTCTAGAAAGGACCCATTCTTGGCAACAAAGATCTTGCCTTCGGATCTGAGGTAGAAGGTATACCCAATAGTTTCTTTAGGGTATCCTATGAAGACGCATTTTTCCGACTTGGGTTCGAGCTTTTCAGGTTGAAGTTTCTTGACATAAGCATCGCATCCCCAAACTTTTAGAAATGACAGCTTAGGTTTCTTCCCAAACCATAATTCATATGGTGTCATCTCAACAGATTTCGATGGAGCCCTATTTAAAGTGAATGCGGTAGTCTCTAAAGCATAGCCCCAAAATGATAGCGGTAAATCGGTAAGAGACATCATAGATCGCACCATATCTAATAGAGTGCGATTACGACGTTCGGACACACCATTACGCTGAGGTGTTCCAGGCGGCGTTAGTTGTGAAACTATTCCACATTTTCTTAAGTGTGTGCCAAATTCGTGACTCAAGTATTTTCCCCCATGATCTGATCGCAAGAACTTGTTTTTCCTGTCACGTTGATTCTCAACCTCACTCTGAAATTCCTTGAACTTTTCAACGGTCTAAGACTTGTGTTTCATTAAGTAGACATACCCATATCTACTCAAGTCATCTGTGAGGGTGAGAACATAACGATAGCCACCGCGAGCATCAACACTCATTGGACCGCACACATCAGTATGTATGATTTCCAATAAGTTGGTTCCTCGCTCCATTGTTCCTGAGAACGGAGTCTTGGTCATTTTACCCATGAGGCATGGTTCGCACATGTCAAATGATTCATAATCAAGAGACTCTAAAAGTCCATCTGGATGGAGCTTCTTCATGCGTTTGACACCTATGTGACCAAGGCGGCAGTGCCACAAGTATGTGGGACTATCATTATCAACCTTACATCTTTTGGTATTCACACTATGAATATGTGTAGCATTACGCTCGAGATTCATTAGGAATAAACCATTCACCATCGGAGCATGACCATAAAACATATCTCTCATATAAATAGAACAACCATTATTCTCGGATTTAAATGAGTAGCCATCTCATATTAAACGAGATCCTGATACAATGTTCATGCTCAAAGCTGGCACTAAATAATAATTATTGAGGTTTAAAACTAATCCCGTAGGTAAATGTAGAGGTAGCGTGCCGACGGCGATCACATCGACCTTGGAACCATTCCCGACGCGCATCGTCACCTCGTCCTTCGCCAGTCTCCATTTATTCCGCAACTCCTGCTTTGAGTTACAAATGTGAGCAACTGCACCGGTATCAAATACCCAGAGCTACTATGGGTACTGGTAAGGTACACATCAATTACATGTATATCACATATACCTTTCGTGATGCCGGCCTTCTTGTCCGCTAAGTATTTGGGGCAGTTCCGCTTCTAGTGACCACTTCCCTTACAATAAAAACACTCAGTCTCGGGCTTGGGCCATTCTTTGGCTTCTACCCGGCAGCTTGCTTATCGGGCGTAGCAACTCCCTTGTCGTCCTTCTTGAAGTTCTTCTTACCCTTGCCTTTCTTGAACTTAGTGGTTTTATTCACCATCAACACTTGATGTTCCTTTTTGACTTCTACCTCTGCTGATTTCAGCATTGCAAATACTTCAGGAATGGTCTTTTCCATCCCCTGCATATTGAAGTTCATCACAAAGCTCTTGTAGCTCGGTGGAAGTGACTGAAGGATTCTGTCAATGACCGCGTCATCCGGGAGATTAACTCCCAGCTGAGTCAAGCGGTTATGCAACCCAGACATTTTGAGTATGTACTCACTGACAGAACTACTTTCCTCCATCTTACAGGTGAAGAACTTGTCGGAGACTTCATATCTCTCGACCCGGGCATGTGCTTGAAAAACCATTTTCAGCTCTCTCGACCCCGGTTCTAAGCTGTAAAGCATGCCGCACTGAACGAGGGAGTAATCATTAGCATGTGTCTGCCAAGCGTTCATAACGTCTTGGTTCTGTGGGACGGGTGCGTCACCTAGCGGTGCTTCTAGGACATAATCTTTCTTGGCAGCTATGAGGATGATCCTCAGGTTCCGGACCCAGTCCGTATAGTTGCTGCCATCGTCTTTCAGCTTGGTTTTCTCTAGGAATGCGTTGAAGTTGAGGACAACGTTGGCCATTTGATCTACAAGACATATTGTAAAGATTTTATACTAAGTTCATGATAATTAAGTTCATCTAATCAAATTATTCAATGAACTCCCACTCAGATAGACATCCCTCCAGTCATCTAAGTATAACATGATCCGAGTTAACTAGGCCGTGTCCGATCATCACGTGAGACGGACTAGTCAACATCGGTGAACATCTTCATGTTGATCGTATCTTCTATACGACTCATGCTCGACCTTTTGGTCTTCTGTGTTCCGAGTCCATGTCTATACATGCTAGGCTCATCAAGTCAACCTAATTGTATTGCATGTGTAAATCTACCTTACACCCGTTGTATTCGAACGTTAGAATCTATCACACCCGATCATCACATGGTGCTTCGAAACAACGAACCTTCGCAACGGTGCACAGTTAGGGGGAACACTTTCTTGAAATTTTACGAGGGATCATCTTATTTAAGCTACCGTCATTCTAAGAAAATAAGATGTAAAACATGATAAACATCACATGCAATCAAATAGTGACATGATATGGCCAATATCATTTGCTCCATCATCGGGGCTCCATGATCATCGTTGTCACCGGCATGACACCATGATCTCCATCATCATGATCTCCATCATCGTGGCTTCTTGAAGTTGTCACGTCAACTATTACTTCTACTACTATGGCTAACGCTTTAGCAATAAAGTAAAGTAATTACATGACATTTATGTTGACATGCAGGTCATAAATAAATAAAGACAACTCCTATGGCTCCTGCCGGTTGTCATACTCATCGACATGCAAGTCATGATTCCTATTACAAGAACATGATCATCTCATACATCACATATATCATTCATCACATCCTTTGGCCATATCACATCACAAAACACTTGCTGCAAAAACAAGTTAGACGTCCTCTAATTGTTGTTGCAAGTTTTTACGTGGCTGCTATAGGTTTCTAGCAAGAACGTTTCTTACCTACGCCAAAACCACAACGTGAATTGCCAATTTCTATTTACCCTTCATAAGGACCCTGTTCATCGAATCCGATCCGACTAAAGTGGGAGAGACAGACACCCGCCAGCCACCTTATTCAATTAGTGCATGTCAGTTGGTGGAACCGGTCTCACGTAAGCGTACGTGTAAGGTTGGTCTGGGCCGCTTCATCCCATGATGCCGCCGAATCAATATAAGACTAGTAACGGCAAGATAATTGACAATATCGACGCCCACAACTACTTTGTGTTCTACTCGTGCATAGTAACTACGCATAGACCTAGCTCATGATGCCACTATTGGGGAACGTAGCAGAATTTTAAAATTTTCTACGCATCACCAAGATCAATCTATGGAGTCATCTATCAACGAGGGAAAGAGGAGTGCATCTACATACCCTTGTAGATCACGAGCGGAAGCGTTCAAGAGAACGGGGTTGATGGAGTCATACTCGACGTGATTCAAATCACCGATGACCAAGTGCCGAATGGACAGCACCTCCGCGTTCAACACACGTACGGTTGGGAAGACGTCTCCTCCAACTTGATCCAGCAAGGGGGAAGGAGAGGTTGATGAAGATCCAGCAGCACGACGGCGTGGTGGTGGAAGCAACGGTGATCTCGGCAGGGCTTCGCCAAGCGCTGGGAGACGGAGGAGTGTCACAGGAGGGAGAGGGAGAGGCCAGGGGCTTTGGTGCGCATCCCTCCCTCCCCCCCCCACTATATATAGGGTTCCTAGGGTGCGCGCCGGCCCTAGGAGATCCAATCTCCTAGGGGGGCGGCCGCCAAAGGGGTGCCTTGCCCCCCAAGGCAAGGGTGGCGCCCCCCACCCCTAGGGATTCCAACCCTAGGCCCATGGGGAGGCCCAAGGGGGGCGCACCAGCCCACTAGGGGCTGGTTCCCATCCCACTTCAGCCCATGGGGCCCTCCAGGATAGGTGGCCCCACCCGGTGGACCCCCGGGACCCTTCCGGTGGTCCCGGTACAATACCGGTGACCCCCGAAACCTTCCCGATGGCCGAAACTGGACTTCCTATATATGAATCTCTACCTCCGAACCATTCCGGAACTCCTCGTGACATCCGGGATCTCATCCGGGACTCCGAACAACTTTCGGGTTACCGTGTGCTAATATCTCTACAACCCTAGCGTCACCGAACCTTAAGTGTGTAGACCCTACGGGTTCGGGGGACATGCAGACACGACCGAGAAGCCTCTCCGGTCAATAACCAACAGCGGGATCTGGATACCCATGTTGGCTCCCACATGCTCCATGATGATCTCATCGGATGAACCATGATGTCGAGGATTCAATCAATCTGTATACAATTCCCTTTGTCAATCGGTACGTTACTTGCCCGAGACTCGATCGTCGGTATCCCAATACCTTGTTCAGTCTCGTTACCGGCAAGTCACTTTACTCATACCGTAATGCATGATCCCGTGATGAGCCACTTGATCACATTGATTTCATTATGATGATGCATTACCGAGTGGGCCCAGAGATACCACTCCATCATACGGAGTGACATATCCCAGTCTCGATTCGTGCCAACCCAACAGACACTTTTGGGAATACCTGTAATGTACCTTTATAGTCATCCAGTTACGTTGTGATGTTTGGCACACCCAAGGTACTCCTACAGTATCCGGGAGTTGCACAATCTCATGGTCTAAGGAAATGATACTTGACATTCAGAAAAGCTACAACAATCGAACTACACGATCTTTGAGCTAAGCTTAGGATTGGGTCTTGTCCATCACATCATTCTCCTAATGATGTGATCCCGTTATCAATGACACCTAATGTCCATAGTCAGGAAACCATGACTATCCTTTGCTCAACGAGCCAGTCAACTAGAGGCTCACTAGGGACGTGTTGTGGTCTATGTATTCACACATGTATTACGATTTCTGGATAACACAATTATAGCATGAACAATAGACAATTATCATGAACAAAGAAATATAATAATAACCATTTTATTATTGCCTCTAGGGCATATTTCCAACAACTACTATCGTTACTTGCTCGTTACAAATTACCTTGCTATCAAACTACTCTCCTACTTACAATTCCAGCAGTTGCAGACATTACCTTGCTGAAAACCACTTGTCATTTCCTTCTGCTCCTCGTTGGGTTCGACACTCATACTTATCAAAAAGAGCTACAATTGATCCCCTATACTTGTGGGTCATCAAGGCTATTTCCTAGCACTGTTGCCGGGGAGTGAAGCACCTTTGGTAAGTGGAATTTGGTTAGGAAACATTTGTATAGTGTGCTGAAATTTATTATCACTTGTTACTATGGAGAACAATCATTTGAGGGGTTTGTTCGAGGTATCTTCACCTTGACCAGAACCACAATTAGCTACCCCTCAACCTACTGCACCTACTGAAAATATTGAATATGAAATTCCTTCGGGTATGACAGAACAACTGCTAGCTAATCCTTATGCAGCAGACTGAATTGAACATCCTGGTATGCACTTGATATCTATAGAACAAATTTGTGGATTGTTCAAGCTCGCGGGTTTACCCGGGGATGAAGTTATGAAAAAGTTTTTCCCTTTATCTTTGAAGATAAAATAATTGTCATGGTATAGGCTATGCGATGATATTGGGTCTTGGAATTGGAATCGTTTGAAATTGGAGTTCCATCAAAAAAATTATCCTATGCATATAGTTCCTTCGGGTATGATAGAAAAACAGCTAGCTAATCCTTTTTTAGGAGATGGAACGAAACATCCTGATGAACATCTGATATATGTGGATGAAGTTTGTGGATTATTTAAGCTTGCAGGTACTCGGAGATGTTGTTAAGAAGAAGGTATTCCCTTTATCTTTGAGGGGAGATGCATGGACATGGTATAGGCTATGTGATGATATGGGGTCTTGGAATTACAAACGATTGAAATTGGAATTTCATCAGAAGTTTTATCCTATGCATCTTGTTCATCGTGATCGCAATTATATATATAATTTTTGGCCTCATGAAGGAGAAAGTATCTCTCTAGCTTGGGGAGGCTTAATTCAATGTTATATTCATGCCCCAATCATGAGCTCTCAAGAGAAATTACTATCCAGAATTTTTATGCTTGGCTTTCTCGTAATGATCAAACCATGCTTGATACCTATTGTGCTGGTTCTTTTATGAAGAAGACTATTGAATTCTGATGGGATCTTTTTGAAATAATTAAATGTAACTCTGATGATTGGGAACTCAGCGAAGGTAAAGAATCAGGTATTAAAATTAAGTATGATTGTGTTAAATCTTTTATGGATACCGATGCTTTTCAAAAGTTTAGCACTAAATATGGACTTGACTCTGAGATAGTAGACTCCTTTTGTGAATCCTTTGCTACTCATGTTCATCTCCCTAAATAGAAGTGGTTTAAATATCACCCACCTATTAAAGAAGAAATTAAAGAACCGATGCCAGTTAAAGAAGAAACTATAATTTATAATATAGATCCAGTTGTTCCTGCTGCTTATATTGAGAAACCACCTTTCCCTGTTAGGATAAAGGACCATGCTAAAGTTTCAACTGTGGTCAACAAAAGTTATATTAGAACACCTAAACCTGATGACCAAATTAAAGTGGAACCTAGTATTGCTATGGTTAAAGATCTCTTGTAAGAAGATGTAGATGGGCATGTTATTTACTTCTGTGAAGAAGATGCTAGAATTGCCAAACTTGATAAAAAGGATAAACATAGACCTGTTGCTGGCATGCCTGTTGTCTCGGTTAAAATAGGAGATCATTGTTATCACGGTTTATGTGACATAGGTGCTAGTGTGAGTGCTATTCCTTACATCTTATGTTAAGAAATTATGAATGACATAGCACCCACAGAGATAGAAGACATAGATGTTACTATTAAACTTTCTAATAGAGACACTATCTCACCAATTGGGATTAGTAGAGATGTTGAAGTCTTATGTGGGAAAATAAAATACCCTACTGATTTTCTTGTTCTTGGTTCTCCACAAGATGACTTTTGTCCCATTATCTTTGGTAGACCTTTCTTGAACATCGTTAATGCTAAAATAGATTGTAAGAAACAAACTTTTGGTGTTAGTTTTGGTGATGAGTGATGAGTTTAATTTTTCCAAGTTTAGTAGAAAGATTCATGAAAAAGAATTTCCTAGTAAGGATGAATTAATTGGTCTTGCTTTTATTGTTGTGCCTCCTACTGATCCACTAGAACAATATTTGCTAGACCATGAAAATGATTTACATATGCACGAAAGAAATGAAATAGATAAGTTTTCTCTGAACAGCGTCCTCTGCTTAAACACAACTTGCCTATTGAAACTCTAGGAGGTTCTCCTCCACCTAAAGGTGGTCCTTTGTTTGAATTAAAACAATTGCCAGACACTTTGAAATATGCTTTTCTTCATGAAAAGAAGAAATATCCTATTATTATTAGTGCTAACCTTTTAGAACATGAAGAAGAAAGATTATTGAAAGTTCTAAGGAAGCACCCAACAGCTATTGGATATACTCTTCATGATTTAAAGGGCATTTGTCCCACTCTATGAAAGCACAAAATTAATATGGGACCTGATGCTAAACCCGTTGTTGATCACCAACGCCGATTAAATCCAAAAATGAAGGAAGTGGTAAGGACGAAAATCTTTAAAATTCTGGAAGCAGGAGTAATCTATCCTATAGCGGATAGTAGATGGGTGAGTCCTGTTCATTGTGTCCCTAAGAAAGGAGGTATAACTGTTGTTCCTAATGATAAGAATTAACTTATTCCACAAAGAATTGTTACATGCTATAGAATGGTAATTGATTTTAGAAGATTAAACAAAGCAACTAGAAAAGATCATTACCCTATGCCTTTTATTGAGCAAATGCTTGAAAGGTTGTTTAAGCACACACATTTTTTCTTCCTTGATGGATACTCTGGTTTTTCACAAATACATGTTTCTCAACCTGATCAAGAAAAGACCACTTTTACTTGTCCCTTTGGAACCTATGCTTATAGAGGTATGCCTTTTGGTTTATGTAATGCACCTGCTACCTTTCAAAGTTGTATGACTGCCATATTCTTTGACTTTTGTGAAAAGATTGTTGAGGTTTTCATGGATGACTTATCTGTTTATGGGAAGTCTTTTGATGATTGTTTAAGCAATCTTGATCGAGTTTTGCAGAGATGTGAACAAACAAATCTTGTCTTGAATTGGGAGAAGTGCCAGTTTATGGTTAATGAAGGCATTGTATTGGGTCGTAAAATTTCTAAAATAGGTATTGAAGTGGACAAAGAAAAGGTTGATGCAATTGAGAAAATGCCATGTACTAAAGATATCAAAAGTATTCGTAGTTTCTTAGGTCAGGCTGGTTTCTATAGGAGATTTAACAAAGACTTTTCTAAAATTTCTAGGCCTCTTACGAATCTTTTGCAAAAGGATATTCCTTTTGTTTTTGATGATGACTATTTAGAAGCCTTTGAAACACTCAAGAAAGCCTTAATTTTTGCACCTATTATTCAACCACCTGATTGGAATTTTGCCTTTTGAAATTATGCGTGATGCTAGTGATGATGCAGTTGGTTCTGTTCTAGGACAAAGAGTTGACAAGAAACTGAATGTTATTCATTATGCTAGTAAAAATCTAGACAGTGCTCAACGAAACTATGCTACTACTGAAAAAAATTCTTAGCAGTGGTGTTTGCTTGTGATAAATTTAGACCTTATATTGTTGATTCCAAAGTAATTTTTCACACGTATCATGTTGGTGTTAAATATGGAAAAGAAAGATGCTAAACCAATACTTATTCAATGGGTTCTCTTGTTACAAGAATTTGATTTACATATCACTGATAGAAAAGGAGCTGAGAACCCCGTAGCTGATAACTTGTCTGGGCTTGAAAATTTGCCTGATGACCCACTACTTGTTGATGATATTTTTCCTGATGAGCAGTTAGCTGCAATTAATGTTGCTCACAGTACTCTTTGGTATGATGACAATGCTAATTACATTGTTGCTAAACATTTACCACCTAGTTTTACATATCAACAAAATAAAAAAATTCTTCTATGATTTAAGACATTACTTTTGGGATGACCCACATCTTTATAAAGAAGGAGTAGATGGTATTCTTAGAGGTTTTGTACCTGAGCAGGAACAGGGACAAATTCTAAGGAAATGTCACTCATAAGCTTATGGAGGGCATCATGCTGGAGATAGAACTGCTCAGAAGGTATTGCAATCTGGATTTTATTGGCCTACTCTCTTCAAGGATGCCTGTAAGTTCATCTTATCTTGTGATGAATGTCAAAGAATAGGTAATATCGGTAAGCGTCAAGAAATGCCTATGAACTATTCACTTGCTGTTGAACCATTTGATATTTGGGGATTTGATTACATGGGACCTTTTCCTTCCTCGAATGGGTATACACATATTTTGGTTGCTGTTGATTATGTTACTAAATGGGTAGAAGCTATTTCAACCAGTAGTGTTGATCATAACACCTCTATTAAAATGCTTAAGGAAGTTATTTTCCCAAGGTTTGGAGTCCCTAGATATTTAATGACTGGTGGTGGTTCACACTTTATTCATGGTGCTTTCCGTAATATGCTTGCCAAGTATGATGTTAACCATATAATTGCATCACCTTATCATCCTCAGTCTAGTGGTCAAGTTGAACTTAGCAATAGAGAAATAAAATTAATTTTGCAAAAGACTGTCAATAGGTCCAGGAAGAATTGGTCTAAGAAATTAGATGATGCACTTTGGGCTTATAGAACAGCATATAAAATCCTATGGGTATGTCTCCTTCTAAGATGGTTTATTGAAATTTTTGTCATTTGCCTCTTGAGTTAGAACATAAAGCATCTTTGGCCATCAAAGAGCTTAACTATGATTTCAAACTTGCTGGTGAAAAAAGGTTATTTGATATTAGCTCATTAGATGAATGGAGAACCCAAGCTTATGAAAATGCAAAATTATTAAAAGAAAAAGTTAAAAGATGGCATGACAAAAGAATCCAAAAGTGTGAGTTTAAAGTCGGAGAATATGTTCTTTTGTAAAACTCTCGTTTCAGATTCTTTGCAGGAAAACTCCTCTCAAAATGGGAAGGCCCCAACGTTATCGAGGAGGTTTATCATTCTAGATCCATCAAAATAAATAATGCCGATGGTACTAACCCGAAGGTTCTCAATGGGCAACGAATACAACATTATATCTCAGGTACGCCCATTAATGCTATAAGTAATATTATCCACACTATGACACCGGAAGAACACATAAAAGAGGCCTTCTGGAACACTTCAGAGTCATGAAAATAAGGAGGTACGTGATAAGGTAAGTAAACGGACTCCGAAAAGTCCACAAAAATACTTTTTATTAGTTTTGGAATATTTAGAAAAATAGGAAAATAAGAAACTACCAGGAAGTGTACCCTGGTGGGCACAAGACACTAGGGCGCGCCAGGCTTGCCTGGCGCGCCGAGGTGGGTTGTGCCCACCTGGGACACCTTCTGGACGCTGTTTTCTTCCGTTTGCTTGTCCCCCAACAAAAAAATCTATATATACTTCCGGAACCTATTGATCACCGTATCACGGAGAAATCTCCTGTTCTTCTTTCATGCCGATTTCTATGCACTTATCAAAATATGTCGTCCCAACACTCTGACGGAGAGTGCTATGTCTCAAATCTCATTGCTGACCCAAAAACCTATGGGGAACTATCTCCTTATGGTCAAACTACAGATGACGAGGAGGTTGCTCACTTGATGAAGATCGATTATTCAAGCTCGGAGGAGGAGGATGTTCCTCTACCTCAATCTAGGGATATGCACGTGGAGTTCAAGAAGTCAAGTCTCCCTAAGAGAGCTAACAGGTCTGAAAACCAATCTATTCCTTTTCATTTTCGGCAGAAAAGCAAAGGGGATTTATGTGAAAAGATCTTGAAGCTGGAGATGGAAGTCGATGATTTAAAGGAGGAAATTTCTTGTAACATCCCAAATTTACAATTTGGAATGTTATACACTAGATCATCATGCATATCATATTTTCATGCATTTTGGTTGATCCTAGAAATTTCACGCAACTCCAGGACCTTCGGAGAGAGTTGGAGATTTCGTTATTTTCATATTTGAGTTTTCTCAAATTTTGAAAAGAGGATCATTTGATTTATTCTATTTCATCTTCAATTATTTTTCCAATATCAAAAAAAAATAAGAGAGGGAATAATATGAATTTCCCAAAATTGAGAAAAAAATGAAGATTTAATAAATAGATCAAATTTTAGTTTTGCTGGAGTTTGTTTGCTTTTTATTTGGATAGGGAAAAATGCGTGTTTTCAAAAAATTGCATTTTAGGTCCGGAGTAAAGTTCATTTTGTTCGAATGATTTTTAGGAGTCGGGGAAAAATTACTTTAGAATTTTGGAGCCTGTTTAGATTTTCTTTTCTGTGTTTTTCTGCGCGCGAAACCGTTTAAAAAAAAACTCCGCAGGCCAGCCGGGCCAAGGCCCAGGCCCGCCACCGCCTCCCCAGCGCAGGCAGCCGGCCGCGCCAGGCCATCGCGCGCGCCAGGCGCCAGAGGCAGGAGCCGCCGCCGCCCCTTTTTGATTCCTAGTAGGACTTTAGTCCTACTCCGTTTCCTCTTTTTCTTTCCTTTTCCTACTCTATTTCTTGTCCCCTACCCCAAGAAACCCCCTCCCCTCACCAATATAAATACCCCCACACCCCCCCTCTCCTCACATCAAAACCCCAAGCCCCTCTCCTCACATGAAGACGCAGCAAGCAGCAGCAGCA